>NW_020953198.1:0-3383 GCF_900497805.2 Vombatus ursinus | reverse complement strand
TCGATTCAGCCATGCTAATGGATTGAGTTGATATATGTCACCCCCCCCAACCCCCAACAAATTTGCAATTCAAACAGGCCGTTTCTGAATCCAAGATGCCTTAACCACAAAGGAGTACTCAGCTTGGAATTTCTGAGATTTTGTACACTGCAGCAGGCTAGCAGAGGAAGGTAGGAATTGGGAAAGGGTTAGAGAGTTCTTTGCCCACCTCCCGCAGTCATAACACTTGATAAGCCCTGCTTGTAAATATTTATCTTTGGGGAAAAGTTATTCATGTTACAGACTCTTAACCAAAGCAAAAGATTACTCTCTTCGTAAGGATTCATGAGCAACGACGACTTTGCATCTTCCCCGGCAAAGTGCGGATGCCTGCATGTTGTCTCATTGGTGCGGCTCTGTTGGCTGTATGAGCCAAGGTTACAGGAGGAAAAAGGGCCTTTCAGACTTCTAATTTGGGAACCTAGGATCATGAAGCTAGAACTGGGGAGAACTCAAAGACATTTAGTGCAACCCCTTTATTCGACAGAGGAAGGAACAGGCCCATCAAAGTGCAGTGGCTGCAAGGCCATACATAAGACCATAAATGTAGAGGTGGAAGGGCCCCCAGAAGCCATCTGGTCCAGCCCCATCTTTTGGGGGGACAAGGAAACTGAGGATCTACCTAACGCACTAGAAGCTTTCTTCTATATCTTTTATTTTAGGTGGTGTAGTGAGTGGATAGAGCACTTGGGCCTGGAAGCAGGAACACTTGAGTTCAAATTTGGTCTCAGACACTTACTAGCTGTGTGACCCTGGGCAAGTCACTTAGTCTCTGCCTCAGTTTCCTCATTTGTAAAATGGGAATAATAATAGCACCTACTGCCCCCAGGGTTGTTTTGAGAATCAAATGATATAATCATTCATGCATTCATTTGTTCAATAAATGTTTATTAAACTCCTACTGTGTGCCAGGTGCTATACTAAGTGTTGGGTATTAAAAAAAATTAAAATAAAAACCTAAAAGATATAGAAAAGGGCTGCCAGCCTATTGAGCAGATCTTCAGTTTCCTCATTTATATGTACTTTATAAATGTTAGCTATCATCATCATCATCATCAGTAGTAATAGCAATAGTAGTGGTGGTGGTGGTAGTAGTAGTAGTGATGGTGGTGGTAGTAGTAGCAGTAATAATAGTAGTAGTAGGGATGCTAGTAGTAGTAGTAGTAATGGTAGTGGTGGTGGTAGTAGTAGTGTTGGTGATGGTAATAGTTGTAGTAGTAGTAGTAGTGGTGGTGGTGGTGGTGGTGGTAGTGGTAGTAATGGTAGTAGTGGTGGTGGTGGTGGTGGTAGTAGTAGTGGTGGTGGTGGTGGTGGTGGTGGTGGTAGTAGTAGTAGTAGTGGTGGTGGTGGTGGTGGTGGTAGTAGTAGTAGTAGTAATAGTAGTAGTAGTAGTGATGGTGGTGGTGGTTGTGGTGGTGGTTGTGGTATGGTGCCTGAGCATTACTTGGACTATGTGTCTGTTATCCCTCGGTTTCCATGCAAGAACAGCTCACCCCCATTTCCAATCACTTATTTCCTGAATCTTTACACAGCTTCTTGTGTGCCAGCCATTGTTGGAAATGTAAGGGCAGCCACCTACTTTCACCTACCCTACATCTGCTCATCACTGTCCCATATTTTGATTTTGACATTCATAATTTTGATTCTATGGTGACTGCTTATGCATATACACAATGTAGGGTTCCATGCAAGGTGAGCTCATCAGGAAAGATTCTAAGAGTTGCCAGACATGGCAATAATCTCATAATAATAATGAATGTTTATATAGCACTTTAAGGTTTTCAAAGCACTTTACATATGTTATCTTATTTAATCCCCACAACAACTGTAGGAGCAAGGTGCTATTATTATCCCCATTTTATAGATGAACAAACTGAGGCAAAGATTAAGTGACTTGCCCTGGATCACATAGCTAGTAAGTGTTGAGAGAGAATTTGAACTCAGGTCTTCCTGACTCCATCTCAAAGTTCAAGGTCAAGGTTCTAGGTTGCTGTCCTTTGTTCTGGAAGAGAACCAAAATGACATCACTACATTGGAGTCAAGGTACAGTGTGTACAACTGTGGATGATCCAAACAATGTGAGCTTGGAATGCTCTAGCACAGGTCAGGCACAAGTAGTCCATATAAACCTTTGGAGTGGAGATGTCTCTGTATTTGCTCATCTCACATTTCTTTTGAGTTACATCAATTCTGCTTTGCTCACAGAGCACAGCACCTTCTCTGATGAAGGCACACCATGCTGGGCGGTCCTAGGCCAATGTCTCCCATGTCATGTAATCCATTTCAAAGTTCTTCAGAGAGACTTTGAAAGTGTCCTTGCATCGCTTCTTCTGACCACCATGTGAGTACTCGCCTTGCATGAGTTCTCCATAAAATAGTCTTTTAAGCAAATGTATATTTGGCACTCCGATGACCAGCCCCATGGAAGTTGTGCTCTCTGTAATAGAGTCTGAATGCTTGGCAGGTTAGCTCAAGAAATGATCTCAGTGTCCGGTATCTTATCTTGGCAGTATACTTTCCAGGGATGTCTATGTAGATGATAAGGTTGACCCACACATGGCCAGAAATAGCTCAGTGTTTGAGCTTTGAAGGAAAGTGTGGGAAAGCCATTGTGTTGACCTCATTGTTGTATGCCCAGGAAATCTAAACAGTCTACCAATGCCATGCCAGGAAACTGTATCACTTCCATTTGAATTGTCTTAGGAAGATTCTGAAGATCACCTGGCAGGATAAGATACCAGATACTGAGGTCCCTTCTAGAGCTAAATATTTCTGATCCATCTAGATGCTTTGGGGCCACTGTACAACCTCCAGCTACTCAGGGCTTATTCTATGCAAAATTATGAAGGCAGTGAACTTTTGTGGGGTCAATTTCCCTTGTTCAATAAACAAACATCTACCCGCAGAAGTCCACAGTCCTCATGGCCTCTCCCTGGTAGTTCTCCTATCAAAACATGCTCTCTGGAAAGAGACTGATAAGCATCTTCAGACATGCCCAACATGTGGATTTGTTTCGCTTGAGTAGATTTACTTGTTACAAGGAAGGGTATTACTCAAAGGCATGCTTTGTGCATATAATTGTGAGGGAAAGCGATCATGACACAAAAGAAGGAAAAAAGAGAAGGAGGAGATGAAGAAGGAGATAAAGAAGGAGGAGGAGGAGGAAGAGGAGGAAAAGGAGAAGGAAAAAAGAAGAAGAAAAAGAAGAAGAAGAAGAAGAAGAAGGAGAAAGAGAAGGAGAAGGAGAAGGAGAAGGAGAAGGAGAAGGAGAAGGAGAAGGGAAGGAAGGAAGGAAGGAAGAAAGAAAGAAAGAAAGAAAGAAAGAAAGAAAGAAAGAAAGAAAG
>NW_020953197.1:0-3382 GCF_900497805.2 Vombatus ursinus | reverse complement strand
TCGATTCAGCCATGCTAATGGATTGAGTTGATATATGTCACCCCCCCAACCCCCAACAAATTTGCAATTCAAACAGGCCGTTTCTGAATCCAAGATGCCTTAACCACAAAGGAGTACTCAGCTTGGAATTTCTGAGATTTTGTACACTGCAGCAGGCTAGCAGAGGAAGGTAGGAATTGGGAAAGGGTTAGAGAGTTCTTTGCCCACCTCCCGCAGTCATAACACTTGATAAGCCCTGCTTGTAAATATTTATCTTTGGGGAAAAGTTATTCATGTTACAGACTCTTAACCAAAGCAAAAGATTACTCTCTTCGTAAGGATTCATGAGCAACGACGACTTTGCATCTTCCCCGGCAAAGTGCGGATGCCTGCATGTTGTCTCATTGGTGCGGCTCTGTTGGCTGTATGAGCCAAGGTTACAGGAGGAAAAAGGGCCTTTCAGACTTCTAATTTGGGAACCTAGGATCATGAAGCTAGAACTGGGGAGAACTCAAAGACATTTAGTGCAACCCCTTTATTCGACAGAGGAAGGAACAGGCCCATCAAAGTGCAGTGGCTGCAAGGCCATACATAAGACCATAAATGTAGAGGTGGAAGGGCCCCCAGAAGCCATCTGGTCCAGCCCCATCTTTTGGGGGGACAAGGAAACTGAGGATCTACCTAACGCACTAGAAGCTTTCTTCTATATCTTTTATTTTAGGTGGTGTAGTGAGTGGATAGAGCACTTGGGCCTGGAAGCAGGAACACTTGAGTTCAAATTTGGTCTCAGACACTTACTAGCTGTGTGACCCTGGGCAAGTCACTTAGTCTCTGCCTCAGTTTCCTCATTTGTAAAATGGGAATAATAATAGCACCTACTGCCCCCAGGGTTGTTTTGAGAATCAAATGATATAATCATTCATGCATTCATTTGTTCAATAAATGTTTATTAAACTCCTACTGTGTGCCAGGTGCTATACTAAGTGTTGGGTATTAAAAAAAATTAAAATAAAAACCTAAAAGATATAGAAAAGGGCTGCCAGCCTATTGAGCAGATCTTCAGTTTCCTCATTTATATGTACTTTATAAATGTTAGCTATCATCATCATCATCATCAGTAGTAATAGCAATAGTAGTGGTGGTGGTGGTAGTAGTAGTAGTGATGGTGGTGGTAGTAGTAGCAGTAATAATAGTAGTAGTAGGGATGCTAGTAGTAGTAGTAGTAATGGTAGTGGTGGTGGTAGTAGTAGTGTTGGTGATGGTAATAGTTGTAGTAGTAGTAGTAGTGGTGGTGGTGGTGGTGGTGGTAGTGGTAGTAATGGTAGTAGTGGTGGTGGTGGTGGTGGTAGTAGTAGTGGTGGTGGTGGTGGTGGTGGTGGTGGTAGTAGTAGTAGTAGTGGTGGTGGTGGTGGTGGTGGTAGTAGTAGTAGTAGTAATAGTAGTAGTAGTAGTGATGGTGGTGGTGGTTGTGGTGGTGGTTGTGGTATGGTGCCTGAGCATTACTTGGACTATGTGTCTGTTATCCCTCGGTTTCCATGCAAGAACAGCTCACCCCCATTTCCAATCACTTATTTCCTGAATCTTTACACAGCTTCTTGTGTGCCAGCCATTGTTGGAAATGTAAGGGCAGCCACCTACTTTCACCTACCCTACATCTGCTCATCACTGTCCCATATTTTGATTTTGACATTCATAATTTTGATTCTATGGTGACTGCTTATGCATATACACAATGTAGGGTTCCATGCAAGGTGAGCTCATCAGGAAAGATTCTAAGAGTTGCCAGACATGGCAATAATCTCATAATAATAATGAATGTTTATATAGCACTTTAAGGTTTTCAAAGCACTTTACATATGTTATCTTATTTAATCCCCACAACAACTGTAGGAGCAAGGTGCTATTATTATCCCCATTTTATAGATGAACAAACTGAGGCAAAGATTAAGTGACTTGCCCTGGATCACATAGCTAGTAAGTGTTGAGAGAGAATTTGAACTCAGGTCTTCCTGACTCCATCTCAAAGTTCAAGGTCAAGGTTCTAGGTTGCTGTCCTTTGTTCTGGAAGAGAACCAAAATGACATCACTACATTGGAGTCAAGGTACAGTGTGTACAACTGTGGATGATCCAAACAATGTGAGCTTGGAATGCTCTAGCACAGGTCAGGCACAAGTAGTCCATATAAACCTTTGGAGTGGAGATGTCTCTGTATTTGCTCATCTCACATTTCTTTTGAGTTACATCAATTCTGCTTTGCTCACAGAGCACAGCACCTTCTCTGATGAAGGCACACCATGCTGGGCGGTCCTAGGCCAATGTCTCCCATGTCATGTAATCCATTTCAAAGTTCTTCAGAGAGACTTTGAAAGTGTCCTTGCATCGCTTCTTCTGACCACCATGTGAGTACTCGCCTTGCATGAGTTCTCCATAAAATAGTCTTTTAAGCAAATGTATATTTGGCACTCCGATGACCAGCCCCATGGAAGTTGTGCTCTCTGTAATAGAGTCTGAATGCTTGGCAGGTTAGCTCAAGAAATGATCTCAGTGTCCGGTATCTTATCTTGGCAGTATACTTTCCAGGGATGTCTATGTAGATGATAAGGTTGACCCACACATGGCCAGAAATAGCTCAGTGTTTGAGCTTTGAAGGAAAGTGTGGGAAAGCCATTGTGTTGACCTCATTGTTGTATGCCCAGGAAATCTAAACAGTCTACCAATGCCATGCCAGGAAACTGTATCACTTCCATTTGAATTGTCTTAGGAAGATTCTGAAGATCACCTGGCAGGATAAGATACCAGATACTGAGGTCCCTTCTAGAGCTAAATATTTCTGATCCATCTAGATGCTTTGGGGCCACTGTACAACCTCCAGCTACTCAGGGCTTATTCTATGCAAAATTATGAAGGCAGTGAACTTTTGTGGGGTCAATTTCCCTTGTTCAATAAACAAACATCTACCCGCAGAAGTCCACAGTCCTCATGGCCTCTCCCTGGTAGTTCTCCTATCAAAACATGCTCTCTGGAAAGAGACTGATAAGCATCTTCAGACATGCCCAACATGTGGATTTGTTTCGCTTGAGTAGATTTACTTGTTACAAGGAAGGGTATTACTCAAAGGCATGCTTTGTGCATATAATTGTGAGGGAAAGCGATCATGACACAAAAGAAGGAAAAAAGAGAAGGAGGAGATGAAGAAGGAGATAAAGAAGGAGGAGGAGGAGGAAGAGGAGGAAAAGGAGAAGGAAAAAAGAAGAAGAAAAAGAAGAAGAAGAAGAAGAAGAAGGAGAAAGAGAAGGAGAAGGAGAAGGAGAAGGAGAAGGAGAAGGAGAAGGAGAAGGGAAGGAAGGAAGGAAGGAAGAAAGAAAGAAAGAAAGAAAGAAAGAAAGAAAGAAAGAAAGAAAG
>NW_020953196.1:12928-29838 GCF_900497805.2 Vombatus ursinus | reverse complement strand
TGTGTGTGTGTGTGTGTGTGTGTGTGTGTGTGTGTGTGTGTGTGTGTTTAAAGAAGGCTATGGTGGCATTTAATATTTTAAAAGTAAAGGTTCTTCTATTACATAAAAGGAACATTCTCAAGCTACCATCTGCGTTCTCACTTCATACCTTCTATTTACTTCCAGCATTTATAACCTCCTTGTTTTTTCTAACTATAAACTGTCCTCTTTATACGTACTTGCCAACAAGCCGGCAGGGATGAACACTGAAATGTCATAAATCTAACTTCAAAACCCTTCCTCCATCTCTTTTTGACCCACCCGACTTTGTTTCTGTCCTCTTTCCAAATTCTAACCCTCCTTCCGGTGTTCAGCCCTGACATATCAGCTCTCTTTGGTAACCAGAGACAACATGACCCCTAAGTTCACTGCTTTGTTGTCATTCCATCAATTAGTCATGTCCGACTGTCCATGACCCAATTTGGGGTTTTCGTGGCAGAGATACTGGGGTGGTTTGCCATTTCCTTTTCCATCATAGAGGCATCATAGCTATCATAGATCAAGAGTAGAAGGGACTCAGATGCCATTTAATCCAACTCCTTTATTTTATAGTAGGGAAACTGAGGCCCAAGGGTTTAAGTGACCTGCCCAAAGTCACCTAAGTGGTAAATAGAAGAGCCCAGATATGGAACCAGATCTGTTAACTCCAAATCAACATGCTTCCCACTGTACCATATTGCCTTTTGAAAAGAGTAAACATCCATGACCTTTCTTTAGTACATGGCAACATGTTGTAGAAAAGAGAGAAAAAGCACTGGATTTGGAATCATAAGACCTGAATCAAATCCAATTGCTTCCACTTACTACCTGTGTGACCTTGGATAAGTCTCTCTACCTTCCTGGACCTCAGTTTCTTAATTTGCAGAATGAAGAGCTTAGATTATGTCAGAAGTTCTTAACCTGGGTTCTATGGACCCCTAAGGGGTCTGTGGATAGATTTCAGGTAGTTTCTGAAAATTACATCATTATTTTCACTTGCCCTTGGCTTCATTTGAAATTCTATTTATTTTTTGCATTTAAAAATGTGATTCTGAGAAGGGGTCCAGAGGATTCACCAGATTGCCAAAGGAGTCTATAACATGCAAAAAAGGTTAAGAACTCCTGCCCTGGGTGGTCTCTGTCCATATACCTCTCTGTCCTCCAAAACCAGCCATATCTGGCAATAGGGTTTGTAGGACAAATCTCTAACATGTCTTGGAGGAAGAGTTTTCCTTCTTTTCCTCAGAGCTTAGAGATTGGGTCCCTGGAGATGGAAATGGGGAAGGTGGGAAAGAATGTTGGCATCAAAGACAGAGAAGTTTCTGAGGAGTGCAGAGAGAGTTGGAGAGGAGGAGGACCAAGGGGATGGGAGGTAGGAGGGAGATTAGATGAGAAGAGAGAAAGGCTGGTGTTGAGGGGGGACACCGTTGACTGATAAGGACCCAGGATAGAGTAGGGAAGGACCTTTACTATTCACTGCTGTTTTCTTGTTGTGGTTATTGTTGTTTGTCCTTCACTATCAAAGAGGACCATGACATCAGGAAGGTGATGCCATGACTTGCAAGCGAATTGGATTTAAGTGAGGGAGGACTATGCAAGGTCACCAGCCTCACTTTCTCCTCTGGAGCCATCTGGGTCCAGTGGCAAGATATAGATCAGGATGACTAGAGATGGCCCCCTGCTATGTTCTACTCCCTGCTTGAAAATCCTACAAATCCTCAACTGGCTTACAGGTCTACCAGGTGTCACTTAGCGATTTATTGGTAGATTCCATCTACTTGTTGGGAATCCTTGATTTACAGAATACTGTAGGAGTAGAAGAAGAATACCATGGAAAATTTGGGGCTTGCTGAATGCACAACCCAAAATGAAGGCTGTCTTCAAACTGCTTTTCATGATGTTTTAGAGAGTTAAAACAAATACCAAAATTTATGACTTATTTATAACAATATAGCTCCTTCCATGAGGGCACAAATTTTTATTTTTGTGTCTGTATCTCTAGAGCCTAGCACAGTGTTTGAAACATGAGGGTAGGGAATGGGAGAGGGTTAATAAACCCTCATTAAAATATAATAAAAGATGTTAAAATTGTCTT
This sequence comes from Vombatus ursinus, assembly GCF_900497805.2. Classification (NCBI taxonomy): domain Eukaryota; kingdom Metazoa; phylum Chordata; class Mammalia; order Diprotodontia; family Vombatidae; genus Vombatus; species Vombatus ursinus. The sequence goes on along the minus strand of NW_020953196.1, from coordinate 27,725 downwards.
TACATGTAATTGGAAAAATAAAATACTATTAAAAAAGAACTATATTAAAATATCAGAGAAGATGAGGAAGCTATAGGGTAGGTCAACATTTTTGAAACTAGGATGCCTATCATTTGATTTTATGGCCGCCCTTCACACACTAAAAATCCCATCCCAAATGGACTATTTTCTGTTCCTAAAATTGATATTCAATCTCCTGCACCCACACTTTTGCAGAGGCTGTACCTCATGCCAGTAATACCCTCCCTTCTCACCTCTATCTTTTAGAATTCCTAGATTACTTCAAAGTTCAGTTCAGATGTCACTTCCAACTAGAAAACTTTCCTGCTATTAGTGCTCCTTTCCCCCTCCAATTATCTTATATTTGATTATCTGGGCACATGTAGCATTTCTTCCATTAAGTTCCATGAGGATAAAGACAACCTTGGTTTTGCCTCTGTATCTCCAGAGGCTTGCACACAGTAGGTGTTAACTAAATGTTTAATTGAATAGTATCTTCCTGTCCTGGTAAAAGTGCTTTGTTGCACAGCATTTATTTTTTAAATTAAATTTTAAATTAAATGAATTAAAATTATTTTGTTTTGAAAACTTAGAATGTTATGACATCCTTTGGGACACTTGGAGGACCGGTGGGATGTCATAAACCCAGGGTTGGTTATCTCTAGTAGGGATTTTCAATGGAGATTTGAAAGATAGACAGAGTTGGAAGAAACCTTAGTCATATAGGATTGTAGGATTACAGAATCATCAATTAAAAACTAGACAGCACCTCAAATTCAATTTCTTCATATCATAGATGAGGAAAGAGAGATCCAGAGAGATGAATTGGCCAAACCCTGATATAAGAAGACCCGTATTTAAATTTTACCCCCAATACTTCTGTGACATATTAAAAAGTTCAAGAGACATAGTTTCTGGGTAATTAGTCATTTTATTAGTCATGCTAGCATATAATTAATAAAAGGGGTCAGTAGCACCCTCAAATGCCAAAGACCCATCATGGAACCTACTCCACACTTATATGCCCTTGGAAGAGTGGGTGTTCCTGAGGGTGGCAAACAACTCTAATTGGTTAACAATTAGAATGAGAGAATCAATATTATAATGAGAGGTGGGCTTATTCTAATGATGGTCTGGGGGACATAACTTTGATCACTCAGTCTTGGCCAAAGAAACTTGTCTATACCCATATTACCCCATTTACGACAATCTAGACAAAAGGAAGAATCCACATTTTCCCAGACCTATCTGAGTAAAACACAATGGGCCAGAATCCATCAATTTACCTAAACTAAAATTTACCTTTTGAACAGATCTGAGTTTTTCCTCTCAATATAAGCCTTGCCCTTCAAAGGCTGCCTGAATAACCTACAGGGGCTGATTTCTGAATGAGGAAATAGAAAAGAAGAAAAACTTTAGTCCTCATTCAATAATTGGTTATTAACATAAATGAGAAAGAATTGTTTCTCTCATTTACAAGCTCTAGTCCTACAGTAAACTGCTTAACCTTTCTGAGTCTCAGTTTACTCATCTATGTTGTTTGTCCTTTGTTCTCCAAGAGGACCATGACATCAGGAAGGTGATGCCATGACTTGCAAATGAATTGAATTTAAGTGAGAGAGGGCTGTGCAAGGTCACCAGCCTCACTTTCTCCTCCAGAGCCATCTGGGTCCAGTGGCCAGATATGGATCAGGATGACTGGAGATGGCCCCGCTACTCATCTTTAAAATGGGGATGAAACCAGAAGTACCTAATAATAAGAGTAAGGTGAGGCATAAATAAGAAAATACATGTAAATTCCTTGAAAATCATAAAATATCATGTAAATGTCAGTTATTCCTATTAATCAAGCAGTAGGTCCTGGTTTCCTAAGAAGGAGAGAAGGGAAAGAATTATGAAAGCAGGAGCTGAGAGGACAGAATCCAAAGGGGGGGGGGGATCCTTTGAATGAAGCCATCAGGAGAGTGAGGGCTCAGTCCTGGGGTGTGGGTAGATAGATGATGACTGGGGATAAAGCTACATACAGCATGGGACCCCAGAAACAGACATTCAACTTATTTGTTCTAATCTCACACATACCCAAGACCAGCTCTGACTAAAGTCCCTGAGTATTCCCAAGGCATAGGTCAGGGGAAATGATCTGCTAGGGATTTTATCTCAGCTACCTTTTTAGAAATATTTATGTTTTCTGTTCTTGGAGAAGTGACTAGGAAATATGTGTTTGGCCCAGGAAAAGATCTCATATATACAAAAATATTTATAGCAACACTTCTTTGTGGTCTGAAAAAAAAACTGAAAACTAAGTGATGGCCAATCTGTTTGGGAGTGGCTGAACAAACTGATGCATGAATGTAATGGAACAATATTGAGCACTAAGAAATAATAAATATGAACAAGTCAGAGACTCTTGGAAAGACTTGGTCAAATGAATAAAGAGCAAGGTAGACAGAACCAAGAGACTAGTCTCCCTCATGACCACAATAATGGAAAGGAAAACAAGACTGAAAGATAGAGGACCTCTGATCCATGCTGTGACTTTGGAGGACTGAGGATGAAATATACTTGTCGTCACTGGCTCAGAGTGACTATAATCCTTACCTATATGTATTGTAGTTGCCATAAATGACATTCAGTATTGGCCATGGCCAATACATTGGTTTGTTTGGCTTAACCAAACTTCTTTTTGATAAGAAAGGGATCTATTTGGTGTGGGGATGGAGTAGTCATTTGGAAATGACATTGATATTTTTAGAAGCATCAATAGAACCTTTATTATAAAAGAACAAAAAAATGTCCTTTGCTAGCAAGGAAGGAGATACACTCTTTTTTCTACCTATTAAAGCCTCTGGCTGTTCCTAATTCACTGCCTTCATGGAAAAAAAAAAGAATCTTGACAGTGTAAATATTTAATCACCATTAAAAATATTCAATAAATGAAAGGAATCAAGTTTCAAATTGGTGAGGTCAGATGATTAAACTGTGGAAGGCACATCACGGCAAAAAATAAGTGCTCACTAAAAAAAAAAATACACTTTGGAGAATTCAGTTTTCATTTCAGTATCTTCCACAGCAGTATTTCTTGAGTTGTGGAGGATCTAAGAAAATTCAGGTTGCTTTTAAGTGGAGAAAAGGAGTGATAGAGATAAAATATTCATTTTATTCATCCATCCATTCATTTAAAAAGCATTAATTTATTAAGCACTTACTAGGTAAAAGGCACTGTACTAGGTATTAGGTGAACAAAAATAAAAATGAAATAGCCCTGCCCTCAAGGAGCTTCCATTCTATTGGGCCAGGGATTCTTAACCTGAGGTTCATGGACAGATGTCAGGGGTCCAAGAATTTGGATGGGAAAAAAATTCTTCTTTCTTTTCACTAACCTCTAACTGAAATTTGGAATTTCCTCCAATTATTACTATAGGTGAAAAATATTATTATTTAGCTTCAGAAAAAAATTAATTTTATTCATGAATGAACCACTACTGTGGGCAGTATGTGTCTAGAGGGGTGGGAGCCTCTCACCATGGCCCATGAAGACCATTATTATTCTAAAAATAAAATTACTCTAAAAATTTTTAAAAAATGGATAGAGAGCTGGACCTAGAGTCAGGAAGACCTGAGTTCAAATCCAGCTCTAGACACTTGCTAGCTATGTGACTCTGGGAAAGTCATTTAACCTCTGTCTGCCTCAATTTCCTCATCTGTAAAATGGGAACAATAATAGCACCTACCTCCCAGAGTTGTTCTGAGGACAAAAATGTGACAATATTTGCAAAGTGCTTTATAAATCTTATTAAAACCCTATGGAAATGCTAGCGATCATTACTATTATTATTGAAAAGGAAATCTATATATTTAACCAGAATGCCAGGGGGTTCATGACCCCAAAAAGAGTTGTACTAGAGAAAACAACATGTGTGAATGTCAATACAAAATGATTTTAGTTGAGGTATAGGCTATTAACGGTGGCGGGGGGGGGGAGGGGGGGGCGGTAATCAGGAAAGGTTTTGTTTAGCAAAAGGCCCATGAGCTCAAGAGGCAGCAAGGTCTAATAAGAGCAATCATTGCTGTAGAGTGGGAGGACTAGATTGATGTATCAGAGAGTTAAGTCTGAATTTTGCCCAAGAGGCATTAGGGAGCAGCTGAAGGTTCTAGAGCCAGGGCAAAACAGGGTCAGAGGTGTGAGGAAGCCAGCAAATCTTTTCTCTAGTTTACTTTTTTTTTTTTTTTTAATGATCCTGTTTCTGCAAGAATGAGCAAAAGTAAAATCTCTAGCATCTGCCAAACATTCTGCTTTAGCTCACAGTCCTGGGTGGAAATGACCAAGTTGGAAAAGACAGTTATGTTCATTTTTCTACCTTCTGTTTGAAAATAAACTTCCCAGATCACTGAATCACAAGATCTCAGAGTGGGACAGGAAGACTTCAGGGACCATATACTACAGCTTCATAGTTGGCTGGCCCGAAACCCACTCCACAACATTGCTGGGGAGTGAGTGATCTTCCAGCCTCTAAAACAGGATTCCAGTCGTGCCCCCATTTGACCCCTCACAACCCCCCCTAGCAAGCCCTGGCCTGGCTACTTCTTCCAAACGTGAATTTTTTTTTTAATTACCTAAGAAGGATCCTGCTTCCTGGGGCATGGAATAGGACATCATGTGGGAAAGCCTACGCTAACAGAATCACAGTGATGCTTTCTCCACAAAGAGATTTCAGGGAACCGAATTTTTGGAGCCAAAAACTGAGAGTTTTATTTTGCCTGGCGGTATTACAGATTTTCCATCAATGGATGAGCACAGCCCAGACATTGCCAGCTCTAAAAATTTTGTGAATCTCAGATTTTTCCTCTGGTACAGCAAGAGTTGAAAATGCTACAGCTAAGGTCAATTTCTAGTGGGGGGAAAAGAATGAATGACAAGTAAAGCAGAAAGAAGATAAATAGAAGGGATTAAAGGAAAAGGGCAGAAAGGGTAGATAAATGTATAGGTGCTCCTTCCATAGATAGGCGGCTTTAAAAAAAAAAGTGATTCATGATGTTAAGGATGTCAACACTGTGTGGACCCCATCAGATTGGCAAAGATAGCAAAAAATGAAAATGGTAATTGGTAGAGAAGTTATTGGGAGACAGGCACACAAATACACTGGTAGTAGGGTTGTGAATTGGGCCAACATTTCTGAAAAATAATTTGGAATCATACCAGAAAAGTATCCACTGGACATATTCTCAGCTAGGTGACACAATGGATAGAGCTCTGGTCTGGAAGTCAGGAAGACCTGAGTTCAAATCCTGCCCTAGACACTTACTAGCTGTGTGACCCTGAGCAAGTTAATCTCTGTCTGCCTCAATTTCCTCATCAGTAAAATAGAGAATGGGGAAACTAGGTGTTGCAGTGGATTGAGTGTTGGGCCTGGAGTCAGGAAGACTCATCTCCCTGAGTTCAAATCTGGCCTCAGACATTTACTAGCTGGGTGACCCTGGATAGTCACTTCACCCTGTTTTCCTCAGTTTCCTCATCTGTCAAATGAGCTGGAGAAAGAAATGGCAAACCACTCTAGTATCTTTACCAAGAAAACCCCAGCTGAGGTCACAAGTGACTGAAAAACAACTGAACAACAACAAAAATAGAGATAATAATAGTATCTTCCACCCAAGGCTGTTTGAAAGATCAAGTGAGATGATATTTGTGAAGTGCTTTGCCAACCTTAAAGTTTTATGTAAATGCCAGTTATCTATCCTAAGGAGGTCAAAGACAAATGTATTACACACACACACACACACACACACACACACACACACACACATATCTATGTCTATATCTATGTGTGTGTGTATATATATATATACATATATATACACATATCTATGTCTATATGTATGTGTGTGTGTGTATATATATATATACATATATATATACACACACACATACATAATTCTTATACGGGCACTTCTTGTGATAGCAAAGAATTGGAAATGAAATGGTAACCATTGAGAGAATGGTGAAGAAAATTATTGTGCCATAAAAAGTAATGTATATGAGAAACCTGGGAAGACCTCTTTGGATCACTGTAAAGTGAAAATGAATAAACCAGGAGAATAATGTATAAAATAACAAAAATATCAGAAGGGAATTCAACTTTGAAATATTGGAGAACTCTGAGAAATTAGATGACCAACCATGATTCCAGAGGATCGAAGGTGAAACATGCTCCCCATCTCCTGACAGAGATGATAGACCCAAGGTACAGAATGAGACAGACATTTCTGGACAAGGCCAGTGAGGGAATGTGTTTCCCTTGATCATGTTTGTTTATTCATTTATTATTCATTTGGGATAGGGAAAGAAAACAAATGCTTGTTATTTCAAAAAATGAAAAGAAATTGCAAAAATAAAATAAACAATGACTACGAAGACTTCAAAGAAACTTATGAAGACTTGTCTATGAACTGATACAGAGTGAATCAAGTAGAACCCAGAGAGCAATTTGCCCAGTGACCACAATAATGAAAACTACATTGGAAGGCATCAGAATTGTGATTGGTATCATAACCAATTAGGTTGTGTTAGTAAGGTTTTCTAAAATACTCTTTTCTACCCTCTTTCTTTTCAATGTTTTGTTATAGCGGCTGGCTTTCAGAATAGGGGAGGAGGTGAGGAAGGTCTTTGAAATCAAGGTGATGCAAAAAAAAGATACAAAATTATGTAATTATATAAAATTACCTAAAAAGATATAAATTAAAACAACTTTTAAAAGAGTATCAATACAACATTCATTTAAAACAAATTAAAACACACTGTGTGGATCTTCAGTCCTTGAGTACCTTTGAAGAGGATGTGTGAATGCTGATTTCTTTCTACCAAGATAAGCTGATCACCTGAAATCTCATCATTATGCAGATTGACTCAATTTTTTTACATTCAGCATCTTCTCAAAGCCCTCACTTGCCTCTCCCCTCTGATAGGAGGGATAGAGGGTGGAGTAATAAATTCCTCCCAAAGGCTCAGGATTTTGCAGATTAAGTCTCCATTTTCCATCAGCAGCCCTGCACGGAAGATGGAGCCCCATCACCCGGTAGTGAGGCTCCCATTCCCAGACTCCCACTTTTCAGCTTCCCTTTGTGTGTTTTCTCCCCCCATTCGATTGTAAGTTCCTCAAGGGCAGGGACTATCTATGCTGTGCCTGACACATTTGTGGTGGTTGTTGTTATTTAGTCTTGTCTTCAAGACCCCATTTGGGGTTTTCTTGGCAAAGATACCAGAGTGGTTGGCCATTTCCTTATCCTGGCTCATCATGGTTTAGTAAACAATTGTCCAATTGAATTGATTTTGGTGACTTGATAAGGTAGTGTGACTGACAGGATCATTAAACTAAAGATCAGGCGATGGGGTTCAAGTCTGAACTCTGCTCTGAACCAGCTGTGTGACTTTGGGCAAATAGTTTTGTCTCTGATCTCATGTACCATGAGGGCTTTGGATGAGATGACTTCAGAAGTTCCCTGTCACATCTCATCTTGCATAAACGCTAAATGTGGCAACCAACCATCCTGTAGGGTTGAAGACACTTCTCTCCTGGTCATTTCAATGTATTAATTCACTGGGGGAAGGACAGAGTTGGAGAAGGCAAGGAAGGGGCAGCTAGGTGGCGCAGTGGATAGAGCACTGGCCCTAGAATCAGGAGGACCTGTGTTCAAATCCGGCTTCAGACACTTGATACTAGCTGTGTGACCCTGGGCAAGTCACTTAACCTCATTGCCTCGCCAAAACAAGAAAGAAAAAAAAGAAGAAGGCAAGGAAGAGCCAGTCCAGGGAAGTTACCAGTATGTGGAACTGCCAGTAGCCCATCTACTATATCTTCAGCTCAAGGAGCTGATGTACTGAGCAACCTTGGAGTTACCTTTCTTTATCTTATCTGCTACTATTCACTTAAAGAACAGGAGTCATTATTAATTCAAGGTCCCTAGGTTCTGGCAGCTCTAGTCTTTTAAGGTATTTAAGCCTATCTGCCAGGAACCAGTTAGCTAGAGAGATGGGGCCTGGGAATACTTTGACAGGGATTCTCCCAGGGGTGATAGGTAGGCTATATAATAAGAATAATGACAACAATAGACATTTATGCATTTATATAGCCCTAAACCTTAGCAAAGCCCTTTACAGATATTATCTCATCTGATCCCACGCTACTTACTGAAGAGGTAAACCTCTTTAGGGAGGAAGAATGAATGATAAGACAAGGAGAAAATCATGTGTTTCTAGCTAGAAGGGACCTCAGAGGTTATCCGGTCCAAACCCCCCTTTTTAGTGAAGAGGATACAGAGGCCTCCGGAGGTCACAGGACCATTGATTTAAAGATAGAAGGGTGCTTAAGAGGCTTTCTAGCCCAGCCCCCTCATTTTACAGATGAGGAAACTAAGGTAGCAAATGAAAGAGCCAGGATTTGAACCCAGGTCAATTAATCAGTCAACAAGCATTTATTAAGCACCTACTATGAGGCAGGCACTGTGCTAGGTGCTGAGGACACATATCAAAAATTAAAGTTACTGCTGTCAAGGCACTTATCAGGGGAGATAATATATATACCTATAAGTATATATAAAATAAATTCAAGTTAATTAGGGGGAGGTATACAAGAACATGGGGGGAGATCAGAAAGGGCTTCATGTAGAAGGTGGTATTTGGGCTGAGTTTTGAATGAAATGAAGAATTCTAAGAGGTAGAGGGGAGAAAGGAGCATATCCCAGGCGTGAGTGACAGCCTGTGGGGAAGGCAAATACAGCACTTTTCCCACAGCACCATAATTAATCTGAAAGGATCAGAAAGGGTGGAAAAGGTGTATATGTGCTTCCTGAATGTCTCCAGCCCTGCTGTTTCCACTGCTGCCATTACCCCTGCTCCCTTCCCAATGGGAAACTGGACCTGACTCCTTGACCCATCCTGGGCTTTGATAGGCTAGTTTGGGATTTATCTTGTTCAATTTCAGGCCTCCACAGCACTTCTCGGACACCTCCAGCCATGCCACCTCCTAGCATATCCTCCCTGACCCTCTTCCCCACACCATTTCCAGCTCTGTTCTATGAGTTGTCTTCCTTCATTAGTCTTGCTTACTTTTTTTGTATTCCCAGTGCTTAGCATATCGTCTGGCACCAAGAAAGAACTTAATAAATATTCTATCTATCTATCTATCTATCTATCTATCTATCTATCTATCTATCTCCTTTTCTCTATCTATTCATCCATTTATCTATTTCCCTATCTCAATCTGCCTATCATCTGTCTCTATCTTTTTCTCTATCTATCCATCCATCTCTCTATGTCTATCTTTCTACCTATCTTTACCTTGATTGCTTCTAGCTCCTTCCTTCTGAAATAGAGACCATTTTTGAGTTTCATGGTCACCAAGCAAAGCTGGTGCTCCCTCAGAGGTATACATCTAAGTTTCTTTGAAAAATGACTTCTTTCCCATAAGTTTGATGATATCCCCAAGACCAGAAGAGATGATGTGGAGGTCTTCTTAATACATCTGGGTAGTTATTTGTCCTCCTTTTTTTCTTTCTTTTTTTTTTTTTGGCTAGGCAATGGGGTGAAGTGACTTGCCCAGGGTCACACAGCTAGTAAGTGTCAAGTGTCTGAGGCCAGATTTGAACTGAGGTCTTCCTGAATCCAGGGTCAGTGCTCTATCCACTGTACCATCTAGCTGCCCCCAATAGACCAAAGTTCTCAAACGAGATTATTAGAATCTTTTTTTTTTTGAGGCAATCGGGGTAAGTGACTTGCCCAGGGTTACACAGCTATTAAGTGTCTAAGGCCAGATTTGAACTCAGGTCCACCTGACTTGAGGGCCTGTGCTCTATCCACTATGCCACCCAGCTGCCCCTGTCCTCCATTTTTAAAGAAAAATAAAGCTATCACAGGGTAATGTTTTGATTGGAGCATGAATTGGATTTAAGTGAGGCAGATTTGCACAAAGTCATCAAAGTCCAATAGCAAGACAAAAGTCAGGCAGATTAGCAATGGCCTGGGATGCCATGGATGACTTTGGTATCTTAGATGTCTGACCAAGTTCTAAGCACTCTACAGTAACTGCTTCAGCTGCCTTTATGGCTGTTGGAACAAATTGTTCTCATCTGCCCATTCTGCTGGGAGAAGTCTTCACGTGCTTTGGGTAAACATCCCCTTAATTCACCGATAGGTTTGATGCGTGGCAGTCACCCCAACCTGGTTTAGCCCATCTTTCAAGATGATTTTTACTGGGGTCTGGCCGCTGTGCGTGCTACAGCTTCTTGGAGCCACAGGTGGACACCAAAGGCGGATAAGGGTAAAAGAGCCCAGCAAACTCTCACACCAGAGATGCTAGTCCCTCTGAAAACCCTATACACCCCAATTCATTCATAGGTCATTGATCTAAAACTGCAAGGTAGCTCAAGGGGCAATCTAATGTAAATTCTTCATTTTACAGAAGTGGAAACTGAGGCTGGGGGCAGCAATGTGACTTGTCCAAGGTCCCAGAGGTAGTAAAACATCAGAGGTACAATTTGAAACCAGGTCCTCTAACTCCAGAGCCAGCACTCTTGAATAGCAAATTATTTTATGCCAGATCAGATATGGCCAGATAGATTATGGGAGGGTATATAGGATGATGGTCGATTTCCCATAATTTGCTTTTTGACTACTGACCATCTCTGATGCTTCAATCAATATCACAGATCATAGATTTAGAGTTGGAAGGAACCTTAGAGGCCATCTACTTCAATCCCCTCATTTTACAAATGAGGAAACTGAGGCTCAAAGGGATGAGGTGATTTGCCCAAGGTCATATAGGTGGTAAGTAGCAGAGGTGAGATTTGAACCCAGGTCCTCAATTCAAAATCCAATGTTCTTTCTATTGTCTCACATTGATTCTCAAGTGACAAATAATAAGACTTCTTTGATTGCCTCTGCGAATGTCCCAAATACAAGCTGGTAGAAGAGGTGCTGGTACCTTCTCCTATGACCCAATCCACCTTATTTATTTCCCCTGATTTGGCAATGCTACTGGTTTGCTATTCTTCAGGTTTTCAGTTTCCAAGGAGATAATAATTTTGGTACAGTTGGAGAGAACAGAAACAGAGTGACTCCAACTTGACACTCTAGACCCTGCCTGGAAAGTCTGGCCTTAGAGAGCTAATTTGTACAGCGCTGTCTATCTCCAGGAGACTTTTGGAATGCTACAGGGCTCAGCAACCTACATGGATAAACTAACAAGGCACAGCTTCCTCCCAGAAAGCTGAGCTAAGTCTGTTTTTCAGGTTGAAGAAGAAAATGGTCGTTTTGACAGCAAAGAGTTTCTCCTTTCTTATATCATGTACCTTTAACTCCCATCCTACAAAAAAATGAGCACTTATTTCTTCCTGAAATTGTTATTCATCAGAAATTGTGGCATCCCACCATTCACAGCCATCAGAATACTGGTGTTTGAGGGAAATCTCTGCACAGCAAGGATTCTCCCCATCCTGGCTTCTCTGGTCTTCTTTAAGTATCAGCTTGAATCACACCTTCTGGAGGCATTTCCTAGTTTCACCCACCGCTACTGCCTTCTCTCTGAGATTGCCTCCAATTGAAGGTCTTTAGCTTAAAAAGCTAGGTCCCCCACTGCATCCTGGGCCATCTCCAGTTGTCCTGATCTATATTCCGCCACTAGATGCTGATGGCTCTGGAGGAGAGAGCGAGGCTGGTGACTTTACACAGCCCTCCCTCACTTAAATCCAATTCACTCGCATGTCATGGCATCACCACGATTATGTCATGGTCCTCTTCGAGAACGAAGGACAAACAACATGCCTCCCATTTATCAAGCATGTATCTTGCATGCATATAGTTGTTTGCATGTCATTTCCCCCATTAAATTGTAAGCTCCTTGAGGTCAGAGAATGATTTTTCCTTTCTTAGTATTCATAGAGCTTAGCACAGTGCCTAGCACATATAGGTGCTTAATAAATCTTTAAATAACTGAGAACTGAACTATGAGTGACCATGAATGTCTACGAATAGATTGAATCGTCACTTGGAGAAACCTTTCTGATCTTATATTGGGTATGATGGCCAAGTCATCGGGGGCACCCGACAAGAGAGGTGCTTCATTTCAGGTGACCCCCCTATTCAGTGCAACCCAAATTACAGGTGTATTTTTTTTCCTCTAAGAATAAATGTGTCAAAAATGATTCAGTCCCATCTTGGGTGGGTGGAAAGGAAGAAGCACTGAATTCATTTGGACATGTCAAAAATGCGGTTTTTGATTTCTGAAGCTAAGTGCCTCGTGTTCAACTTGTCTCAGCATCGACTCAAATTTATTGAATGATTTTTCCATCTTATCTACTTTCAATCATCATTCTCTCATCAGCTAACTTGAATGGAGGGAGGGGGTTGGCCAATTTCTCTTTCCCGTCAGTCAAGAAAAGACGAGTAGAGTCTAAATTAGGGTTTTGATGCCATAGGAATAAAGAGAAACATACAGATTTGAGCGATGTTGTAGAAATGGGAGGGGTTTCAATACAGTTGCTGCCTAGTCAAAAAAGGAAGTTTCAGGAGGCCCAGAAGATAAACCAATCAGAAAGCATTTATTAAGCACCTACCATACAACAGAAATTGGACTGGAGCAATGGGGATACATAGGCAAAATTGAAACTATCCCTGCCCTCGTAGAGCTTACATTGTATCGGGGGAAATAATAAATACAAATAAATACATACAAAACACATACAAAGTAAAAGACAAGGTAACATGTACTTATAACATGCATACAATATAAAAAAAAAGGTAATTTGTATTTCCAACATATATACAAAGTAAAATACAACAACAACAAAAAAAAATCAATGAGATTTACAATGAGATAACACACATATGTTGGAGTCAAGAAGACCCGAGTTCAAATCAGACCTCAGACACTGGCTGTGTGACGCTGGGCAAGTCACTTTACCTCTATTTGCCTCAGTTTCCTTATTTGAAAAATGAAAATAATAGCACTTACCTAGGTTGTGAGGATGAAATGAGATGATATATGTGGAGCCCTTTGCAAACCTTAAAGCACTATATAAATGCTGGAGATTATGGAAAAACTAGCTATAGATCAATCAATCAACAGGCATTTATTAAGCACCTATTATGTGCTAGGCACAAGGACTGTGAAGACAACAATTCTTGCCCTCCAGGAACTTACATTGTATTTCCCTTTTCAAAAAAATAATTTAATTTTTTTCCAATTACATGAAAAAATAATTTTTAACATTCTTTTTTTAAAACTTTAAGTTCCAAATTCTTTCCCTCCCCTCCTCCCTCAGAGAGAAGCAAACAATTTGATATAGGTTATACATGTTCACTTACATAGTATTTGGAAGACATAAAATGTACATGTATAAGTGTATATAGGCCAAGTGGGGTAGTAGATAGAGCACTGGGTCTGGAGTCAGGAAGACCCGGGTTCTAATCTGGCCTGGGACACTTAGTGTGTGACCTTGGTCAAGTCACTAAACATCTGCCTCAGTTTCTTGTAAAATGGGAATAATAGCACCTACGTCCCAGGATAGTTGTGAGGATCAAATGAGATAATACTTTTGGTTTGGTTTTGTTTTTGGTTTTTTTTAGGCAATTGGGGTTAAGTGACTTGCCCAGGGTCACACAGCTAGTAAGTGTCAAGTGTTTGGTCTGAGACCAGATTTGAACTCAGGTCCTCCCAATTTCAGGGCTGGTGCTGTATACACTGCGCCACCTAGCTGCCCCCAAGATAATACTTTTAAAGAACTTACCATAGTACCCAGCACATAGCAAGCATTATATAAATGTTAGCTCTTATTATTATAAAGAATATGTACAAAGTAAAATAAACTGTTGATTACATGGGAAGGGAAAATTAGGAAAACACCAAATGGTCCCTTCAAGCTCTATGATACTGAAGCCCTGGCTGTCCCCATCTTGTGACCCTGATCAGCCACAAGGCAAATGTTTCTAATTGTTCTGGACCGCATCAGGAAACTATTGAATGTCTACCTCAGCTGAGTATGATTGTGGACAGTCTGGTGAACTCAGGTTGTCTTCATTCTTTTAAGAGAATGGATATGTCCTTATCCTGAAGATTTTCTCATGCTGTGTACTGAAGATAAAATGGCTCAGATTGAGAGTGAACCGCTCGTTTCCGTGGTAGCAGGACTGTGTCTGGAGGATAAATCTATACCATCCTTCTTGGGTTCTAGCCAGCGATGCTTCAGGACATTCGAAATGTGCTACAAGTAACAACCAGAGATGGGCCCTTCTCTCCCATGCAAGGTACAGGCCGGGTGGGGTAGGGATAGAGGATTTTCTAGTGCCCATGGACCTCAGTGCCAGATGTAACATTTGGGAGATTTGGAGGGATGATTTTTTTCAAATGATAATCTCATTTTGATTCTAGCTTTTCACATTCATATTTTTCAGATGTGAACTTGAATCCTGAAGATGGAGCTTGAGTACACGAGAAAATTAGAAAGGGATATAACTGCTTGCATACACTATGGGTAGATAAGGATGTACACTGGTACACCTAAATTAATCCAATGTCTTCATGAAAAAAAAAACCATCTAGCCATTCTTTGGGGCTGCTAGGTGGCACAGTGAATGGAGTGCTGGGCCTGGAGTCAGGAAGACTCATCTTTCTGAGTTCAAATCTGGTCTCAGACACTTAGTAGTTGTGTGACCTTGGGCAAGTCACTTAATTCTGTTTGCCTCAGTTTCTTCATCTGTAAAATGAGCTGGAGAAGGAAATGGCAAACCACTCCAGTATCTTTGCCAAGA
>NW_020953196.1:7175-12528 GCF_900497805.2 Vombatus ursinus | reverse complement strand
AAGGAAATGGCAAACCACTCCAGTATCTCTGCCAAGAAAACCCCAAATGGGATCACAAAGAGTCAGACACGACTGAAATGAATGAAGAGCAACAGACTGAACCAGGGTCACAGAGCTAGTAAGCGTCTGAGGCGGTATTTGAACCCAGGTCCTCATAACTCCCAAGTCCAGTATCCTATCCCCTATTCACGATGATTTGAAAACCATTTGAGTGGGATGGACAGACTGGGTCCCCCCAAGAAGGATAGCCAGAGGTGCTTTCCTTAAATCCATATGTTGGCCAAAGAGTCCATGAAAAAGAGAGAAATAGGTATACTAGAGTCCTGGACCGCTAGGTGGTGCCATAGTGCATAGAGCACCAGGCCTGGAATCAGGAAGACTCATCTCCCTGAGTTCAAATCTGGTCTCAGATACTTACTAGCTGTGGGATCTTGGGCAAGTCACTTAATCTTGTTTGCCTCAATTTCTTCATCTGTAAAATGGCAAACCACTCCAGGATCTTTGCCAAGAAAACCCCAAATGAGATCAGGAAGAGTTGGAGATGACTGAAAAACCACTTAACGACAAAAATTCTAGTATTCACAGTTCCCTGAGATAGACGCACTCTTAGCATGGAGACTAGATAGGACTGGACCTGAGATTTCATTGACTGGAACTCCCAGATGAAGAAATTATTTATTTATTTACTTATTTTAGGCAATTGGGGTTAAGTGACTTGCCCAGGGTCACACAGCTAGTGTCAAGTGTTTGGCCTGAGGCTGGATTTGAACTGAAGTCCTCCTGCCTTCAGGGCCAGTACTCTATCCACTGCACCACCTAGCTGCTCCCCCCACAAGAAACTTTTAATTAATGCAATGCAGCTCATCACCTTTTCTTTGAGAGCTGCCCAGACTGACATGAGGGCTTAGTACAGTGGCTAGAACCTCACAAGAGGCTGAGGGCTTTAATGGGTAGAGAGCTGGCCTCAGAGCCAGGAAGACACACCTTTAAAATGAGTAAAAACTAGACAAAATACTACATTTTTATCAAAATCAGGGCACACAGTATGAGGGTAGGGAGGGTGTCACACTGCAGTCAGTCAAAACAAAACAAACCAAAAAACCCTGGTGTTTTGGGTTGGCAGCATTTTTCGGATATTGTTTTTAAAATGAGGTGGCGATGAAGTGTAGAGTAATAATAATCCTGTACTACAGAGTGTGTTTAATCCAAATAGCTCCCAAGATGGTCTGCTTACACATTGTAGCTGTTTCATAGGATTTAAAGGAATTATTTAGTTGCCAGAGAAGAGCAACCTTCCCCCAAAAGGAATTTAGCTGTTGTTTTCCAGCATAAAACAATGCCACCATAGCGGTTAAGTAACAGCAAGTGGAGATTATTGCCTCCAATTCATCACTCACGGTGAAAATTGGCCAAAAGGATCCCTACTCCATTGCTACAGGTGCTCTGCAGCCTGGTGGATTTGCTCTAGGTGATTCTCCTTCCAAAAGCTCATACTTTTTTCGAAGTTTTCTGCGGGGGCGGAAAAAGGAAGGAAGCTATATGTGACTAGTTGGCAGATAAGGAAATTCATTTGCCTACAGTCTCTTAGTGGCTTGGAAGTGAAGATCAAATTAGAATGGAGATGTCATGATAAATAGTAACCCTGGTCTAAATAAGGCCTTCCCTGGCCCCAACCCAGCCCCATGGCCTCCTCAGCCACCATTTCAATACTTTGGAGGTTTTGTTTGGCATCTGGTATGAGCTGGTTTGCATTTTCACTGGCAGGACAGAGAGAATGTTATCTATTTTCAAATGATAAAGTGAGGAATGGCAAAATGACCAGTCTGGGAACTCTCAAAGACAAAGTACCTCTTGCTTTTCCCCTTAACCAATGTTCCATGCCTTTTTTCCCCTCCAAACTAGCATAAATGGCTTTCTGATTGGGATATTTGCTGTTTCCCACTCCTTTTTCCTAGCGCCTATCGCTCCAATGTATACTCTATACGCATTTTCCAAATACCTCTCTACATGAATGGTGTCTCCCCTATGAGAATGGAAGCTCACCAAGGCTAGGGATGCTTTGCTTTTGTCTTTGTATTCTCATCACCTAACACTGTGTCTGTCACAAAAGATAAGCAATAAATGCTTGTTTCCTTGACTGATACAAGTAGGTTAGGGAAAGGTGCAAAGGAGCTGGATTCCAAGCCTGATTCTCTTACTTAATACTTGTGACTTTGGACAACTCACATCCCTTCCCCAGCTGTCACTTTCTTCATCTAGAAAACAAGGGTATTGAATTTCAGGAGTTCTAAACATGAGGTTTGTGAACTTTTAAAATTATACATATATAATTTGATCATTGTTTCAATATAATTGATTTCCTTTGTGATTCTATGTATTTCATTTTATGCATTCTAAAACATTAGTCTTAGAAAGGGTTCATAGGCTGCAACAGATTGCTAAAGGGTTCCATGACACACAAAAGGATAGTCCCCTCCCCTGCCTCATTTCCAAGGTTCCTTCCAGCTCCAAATTTATGATCCTATGAATATGATAATCCAGATGGGTTACTGACCAGCACTTCATCCTTGAAGACAATGCTATTTTGGGAAATGCTATTACCTGAACTCCTCCTATTCGGGAAAAGAAAAAGGGATGGGTCTAGACAAGAGAGTACTTGGGAATCCCAAGTGCGGATGGCTTATCAGGGGTGGGAACCTTCGGCCTCAAGGCCACACGTGGCCCTCTAGATCCTCAAGTGGGGCCCTGATTTGTTCTGTGAAGTTTGGATTCAGTCACAGGACCACACTTGAGAATCCATAGGGCCATGTGTGGTCTGGAGGCCACAAGTTCCCCACCCTTGGCTTAGATAATGTACAGAGGAGAGTGATCAAGTTGGTAAAAGATCTTGAATTCATGCTACACAAGGATCAATTGAAGGAATTGGTGATATATAAACAATGGACCACATGATATCTATTTTAAAGTGTATGAAGGGATGACACCTAGAAGAGGATTAGATTGTTCAGTTGGGCCCCAGAGGACTGAATCAGGAGCAATTGGGAGTTGCAGAGAGGTCAATTAGAGCAGTTCAAAACTGGAATAGGTTGCCTGGGAGGTGGTGGGTTCCCATTTCTTGGAGGTCTTTGAGCAAAGGCTGGATGGCCTTTTGTCCAGCATAGGGTAGAGGGAATTCTGTTTTTGGTTTGGACTAAATATAGTCTTTGAGTTCTTTCCCAAATCTCAAGTTTTGTAATTTGGTGGCATCAGAGTACCGTGCTTTTATTCCTAAGGTAGGTTTGCCTTTGGGGGCGTGTATTCACACAAACTCAAGTTTTGTGGTGGTTGAGTCCTTCCAGTCACGTCCGACTCTTCTTGGCAAAGAAACTGGAGTGGTTCATCATTTCCTTCTCCAGCTCATTTTACAGATGAGGAAATTGAAGCAAACAGGATGAAGTGACTTACCCAGGGTCACACTCTAGTAACTGAGGCAGGATTTGAACTCAGGTCCTCCTGAGGACTATGCTGTATCTACTGCATCACCTAAGTGCTCCTAACTCAAGCTTACCGCTAACTAAAATTCCTAAGCCTTTTTTTAAAAAATGTGAACTGCTAATAGGTCATGTTGTCCCCATTCTTTACCTGTGTTCAGGCTTTTACATTTATTCCTATTACATTTAATCTAGATTCAACCTATTGCTACAATCTATTGAGACCTTTTTGGAAATCAATTTTGCCATCTAATTTCCCAGTTACTTGTCCACCTGAAATCTGATAAGCATGCCAGTTATGTCTTTGTTCAAAATTTATTTAGACTTCCACAAACATTTACTGAACACCAAGTCATTGATTTTAAAACATGTTAACAAGACTGAGGATGTAAGCCTTTAGCATTTTAGGCAAGGCTGTTTCCTTGCTATTTTCCATACAGTTCGCTTTCATCTCCTGCCACCATTCCTTTGCATGCATGGGCAATCCCTGATGCATTCCATTCTTAGCTATCTTAGAATCCCGAGCTGGACACCTTTCCTGATCCTCCCAGTTGTTCATTCTAACCCTTCACTCCCACATGACTTCAAACTGATTTATTGGAGCTCAATAGAACAGAAGATCCTTAAACACTTGACCCTTACTAGCTGTGTGACCCTGGGCAAGTCACTTAGCCCCAGTTGCCTGAAAAAATTAAAAAAAAAAGAACAGAAGATCCTTGAGGGCCAGGACTGTTCAAATGCTGACTTTTATCATGAGTGCCTAGTGTTGTACATGTGAGGCGTGTAAATGCTTGTTATTGTTGGAGAGACTCCCCCTTCTAGGCTGACTTCAAACCATCAATCAGGTCTCTTTTTGTATGGTTGTTCAACAGCTCCATATTTCTCTGAGTTTTAGAGGAGAGAGGGAATTTAAGTTGGATGGTGACCCAGAGTCAAGATGACATGATTTCCAAACCGGCCTCTGACACTTAATGAGCTATGGGACTGAGGACAAACCACTTAATTACTCCACATCTCCCTGAATTTCCTTATATGTAAAATAGAGACGATAATTCCTACAGTATTTACCTCACTGGGTTGTTGTTTGAATGAGACAAGATATGCAAAGTGCTTGGGTAAACCCTGGCACCTAGGTGTCAAAGTGGGTAGATCCCCTGGGCCTGTATTTAGGAAGACTCATCTTTGTGAGCTTAGACACTTATCAGCCATGTGACCCTGGGCAAGTCGCTCAAACTCTGTTTATTTCCATTTCCTCATCTGTACAATGGGTATAATAATAGTACCGACCTCCCAGGGTTGCTGTGAGGATCAAATAAGACAATTGTAAAATTGTAAAATGCTTAGCACATAGTAAATGCTATATACAGGTTAGCTATCATTATTAAAGCACTAAATAAATGTCCTTTATTATTGATATTTGACCCAGACTCTCTTTTCTCTTCCACCAGAGCAGGCCCAGGAGAATTTCAATCTAGAGCAAGGGCTCTTAACCTTGGATCTGTGAACTTAGTTGTTGATTTTTTAAAATTAATATTTTGATGACCGTTTTGATATAATTGGTTTCCTTTGTAGTTCTATGTATTTTATTATACATTTAAAAGCATTGTTCTCAGAACAGATCCATAGACTTCACTAAGCTGACAAAGGGGTCCGTGACACTGAAAAGATTGAGTCACTAGTATGGGGGCATCCATTCCCTTGACAAGCAGATTTGAATTTAAGGCTTGGGTTTGCGCATGCAGGGAGAAGGAAACAGACAGACAGACATGTGAGGGAGGAAAAGGGGGGGAGGGAGAGGAGAAAGATGGAAAGGGAGAGAGAAAGGAAGAAGGAGGACAGAAGGAGGGAGAGAGAGGGCAAGAGAGGGGGAGGGGGGAGGGGGG
>NW_020953196.1:0-7075 GCF_900497805.2 Vombatus ursinus | reverse complement strand
GGGGAGGGGGGGGGGGGGGGGGGGGGGGGGGGGGGAGGGAGAGAGAGAGAGAAAGGAGGAGGAGGTAGAGGAAGACAGAGGAGAAGAGAGAGAAAAAGAGAAGAAAAAGAGGAAGAGGGAGGGGAGGGGGAGAGAAGGGAGACGGGGGAAGGGGGAAGAGAGGGATCAGAAAGAAGGAAAGAAATGGATGGGGAAAAAGAGATGGAGAGTCAGAAGAGAAGAGAGAGGGAGAGAGGAAACGAGAGAAGAGAGAGGGGAGGGAGAAGGAGATGCAGAGGGAGAGAAAAAGAAGGAAGGAAATGGATGGGGAAGATGAGAGGGAAGGGAGAGAGGGAGACAGGAAGGGGGGAAAAGAGAGAAAGACAGAGAAAGAGAGGAGGGAGGGAGGGGGGGAGAGGGAGAAAGAAAGAGAAAGAGAGAGAGAGAGAGAGAGAGTGTTTGTTGAATGAAATGGAAATGAGCCTGGAATGAAGGTGAGCCTCTCCAGGATGTCTGCAGGCCCTGAGGCCTCCCCTGGTGGTGCTCAGTGCCTGGCAGGTACCAATTGGCTTTTGTACTCAGCTGGGTGGGCAAGGGTACTATCGGTTGCAGAAAAAGCAGCTAGACATTTGGGTGCCCCCTGCCAGGCCCCCTGCTGAGGAATCATCATTAACTGATGCAGGTTACCTGGCATGAAGTTGATTTAATGGGCTCAGGAGGCTAGCTCCTGGTGACCTTTGGAACTGTATATTTCATCTCTTTCCTCACCATTTGGGCAAGATGACATCTGGGGGGTGGGGCAGAAAAGCTAGGAAAACAATTAACCTGATGGGATATAGGCTTAGCAAGATCCAGTAGAGGAAGTTTAAAGTTTAGTGGAAAGAACGCCGGACTGACTTTTCCACTGGTTTGCAGTATGACAATACACAAGTCATTTTGACAATTTCACTACCTGTAACATGAAAGCCCTGGATTATATGAAGTCAAAGGTCCCTTTCAGCTCCAATAGTCTAGGACTCTATGAAATGGGGCTAAGTATCCCACAGGCAAAGGCTGGGGTAAGGGATACTTCCTAACCACTTTCCAATGTGCAGGTGGGGAGTGGCTGAACATACTGTGGTATGTGAATGTCATAGAATACAGTTGTACCTCAAAAAATAACAAGAATGAGGAATTCAGAGAAGCTTGCAAAGAAATGTATGAACTGATGCAGAATCAAGCAAGCAGAACCTGGGGCACAATAATCCAAGGACTAGGTGTGTAAAAGAAAATGACACAGATACAGATTAACTAGCACTTTTCAAAGAAAGTTCTTCAATTCCATCTAGTCAGAGGACTGTAGTATGAGCCAGTTCATCACCAAAGTTTTAGAGCTGGGTAGGCACCTTAAGCAGTAAGCAGGGTCCTGGACCTAGAATCAGTATGACCTGGGTTCAAAACCAGACTGCCTGTGACCATTTCCTGTCTCCAGCAGGCATTAATTGTAACAATTAATCATGGCCCTGGGTAGCATTTACATGGGGCTTAAAGGTTTACAAAGTGCTTTACATACATATGTTAGCTCACTTCATCCTCACAACAACCCTGTGAGGTAGGTGACTTTATTATCTCCACTTTACAGATAAGGAAACTGAGGCTGAGGTTGGTTAAATGACTTGTCCAGGGTCACACAGATATGGGAGTACTGGAAATAGGATTTAAACTCCGATCTTTCCCAGGTCTAATATTTTACTTCCCTCTTCTTGATAAGGAGGTGGGGGGGGCTATGGATGGAGAACGTTTCATACAATATCACCCTCAGTGGCCGTGTTGGTTCATGTTGCTTAACTGTTTTTCCCTCGTTACAAAAAAACCGAGTCATTGGGGGAAAGGTCTGTGAAGTGAAAACTAAAGGCATCTGTAACACTTTTGAAAATAAAAATATGGGTGGCGGTCTGGGATCACTAAGAGAGCAGGGGAGGAAATCATGTTAAAATGTAGCAGGTGGAATTTCTGTAAAACAGGAAGAAGCTGCGTTGCTAAGAGAATTCCAGGATCTTCTCCTACACAGGAGGTCTCAGTCCAGGGCGGTCCTTCACAAAAGGATGGGCTAAGCAGTGGAGTTCCCTTCCAGAGTGTGGGACCCGGACCTCGGGGAAGAAGGCATTCCTCTTTGCCATTCCCGCTTCTTCCCTGGCTGCCTGACTTCAGTAACCTTACTCGCCAGAAACGCAGCAAAGCCCGTCCCTCGTACATTGCAGCCCTCTCCCGCTCGCAGAGCTCTCGCAGACCTCCGGCTTGCCTGCTTCCAGCTGCCTCCCTCGCCACACCTGTCAGCCACCCTTGTGTCCTTCCTGGCTGGAGCCCCATCCGAACCCTCGGGCCGGGTGTCCTCCCCCTTGTCCCTCGCTCCCCCTTCATCGCCTCGCTCCCCTCCGAGACAAAACCGGGGCGTTGGAAAAGGGCAGCGAGCGGGTTGACGAGCTGCGAACGAACCAACGCGGATGCCCGGGTTGTGAGCCCGGAGCCCCGGGGCGTGTGAGTGGAGGCGACCGTGGCGGCGGCGGCAGCCACTGCTCAGCTTTGTTATGAAAAGATGAAAGAGGCCACCTACACAGTAACCCAAATCACTAGACCTCCCCCTCCCGATCTCGCCGAACCAAGAGGGGAGGGCGATGGGCGTGGAGCTGGGAGGGAGGAGGAAGAGGCTGGGGAAGGGGGCCGGGGGCATCCCACTTTCACAATGGCTCCGTAAAGTGCGCGACCGCTCCAAACCTTTCCAGCCCACCCCTCCCCGCGGGCCTCTCTCCCCTCCACCCTTCCCTTCCCCTCCCCTCCCCTGCTTCTCCTCCTTCTCCTCCTCCTCCTCCTCCTCCTCCTCCTCCTCCTCCTCCCTCCGAGCGCCAGCGCTGAAAAGAGGAACTCTACCGCTAAGGAGAGAGAGGAGGGAACCAAGGGGGAGCGCGCACGGCTAGTGTAGCTGCTGCTGCCCAAGCTGCCTGCACAGGCTCCCGAACCGCCGCCGCCGCTGCCTCTCCTCCTCCTCCCCGGCGAGACGCGAGCATGGGGCGGCCACAGGAGCTGGAGCCGCCGCCGCCGCCGCCCCCGCCGCCCTCCGCGCGCACTTGAACCGTCTCCACCGCCGCCGCCGCCCGGGGGCCGCCCAAGCCCCATGGAGGTCTCCGGGAGGAAGGGGCCGGCGAGCCCCCGCCGCCCGGCCGTCCGGCCCCTGCCTCCCCTGCCGCCGCCGCCGCCGCCGCTGCTGCTGCTGCCCCTGGCCGCGCTGCTGCTTGCCCCGCGGGCGCCCGCCCTGGCCGCGCCGGAGGGAGCGCCCCCGTGGCGCTCGGAGCAAGCCATCGGGGCCCTGGCGGCCAGCCGCAAGAACGGCGTGTTCGTGGCCAGCGGCAGCTGCCTGCACCAGCTGGACCACACGCTCCAGAGGCAGCTCTCCCGCCTGCACCAGGGCCAGCCGGGCAACTGCTCGGAGCCCGTGGCGCTGGCGGCCCCCGCGCGGCCCCGACCGGCCAGCAGCTTCAGCAAGCTGCTGCTGCCCTACCGCGAGGGGGCGGGCGCCGGCCGGGACCAGGGGCTGCTGCTCACCGGCTGGACTTTCAACCGCGGCGGCTGCGAGGTGCGGCCCCTGGCCAGCCTCAACCTCAGCAAGCTGCTCAGCCGCCCGGAGGTGGTGTCGTGCCACCCGCGGGGCTCGACGGCCGGCGTGGTGTACCAGGCGCCCGAGGACCGGCGCTGGTACCTGGCGGTGGCGGCCACCTACGTGCTGCCGGAGTCCGAGGCGCTCAGCAAGTGCAGCCCGGCGGCGTCGGACCTCGACACGGCCATCACGCTGCAGGACACGGAGAAGCTCTTCACCGAGGAGGACGGGCTGCTGAAGCTGCAGGCGGGGGCCGGCACCCTGCACTTCGTGGACGCCTTCCTCTGGAACGGCAGCGTCTATTTCCCCTACTACCCCTACAACTACACGAGCGGCGCCGCCCCCCGCGCGCCCGCCATGGCCCGCATCGCGCAGAGCACCCGAGTGGACTTCCAGGGCCAGGTGGCCCTCGACTGCAGCCGCGGCCACCCCGACGGCCGCCGCCTGCTGCTCTCCTCCAGCCTCCTGGAGCCCCTCGGCCTCTGGGCCGGGGTCTTCAGCGCCGCTGTCGGCCCGGACCCGGGCGCCCAGCGCTCGCCGGCCACCACGGCGCTCTGCCTTTTCCGGATGAGCGAGATCCAGGCGAGAGCGCGGACCTGCAGCTCGGACTTCCAAACCTCGGACAACCAGAACTGTGTAAGTCCGGGGCGGGCGGGCGGGCGGACGGGCGCGCGCCTCCGTGCTAGGGTGCGCGAGTGCGCGTGTGCGCGAGCCAGCTAGAGGGAGAGGGGAGACTTTAATTGAAAACAACTAGCCACCAGATTTCTGCATCCACCCCCTCTGCCTGCCTGCCTGCCAGCCAGGGCTACCTTTGCAAGGGCTCCATGCCCATCCTATAGAGAGGTCTGCAGTGGCTTTAAAGAAAAAAAGGGGGAAAGAATGGGCAGCTCGGGTTCCCAAATCCTAGGAGATCCTGCCCAATTGCCTTTCCCCGGCATCGGGAGCTGGCTGTAATGCCCGCCCGAGGATGGCTTTCTCCAATTCTGAGAGTAAGCGAGGAGAGGGCACACCCTTCCTACCTGTTTTGCTTGCCTCACCTTCCCCCTCCTCCCGCCCATTTGTATGTGGACCCCGCTGCCTTCTTGAGAAGGGAAATGGGGTTTGACCCTGGTGATTCTTTTCTCCCTCTCGTGTCAAAGCTTCCATCTCTCTCCTTCCCCTCTTCGCTTCGGACTTGTTACCAGAACACTGCCCTAGGGTGGGAGGGCTTTGGAGGCAAATGGCATGCATGTCACGCCCAAGCCCAGTGAGGACTGCTGGTCATACTTTACTAAGCTCTGGTCCCCAGGGAATCGTTAGATTCCTTATTTGGCCCCAGGGGTGCTCGGACTAAAAAGTTCCAGCCGGGGTGTTGAACCTCCTCTAATCGCTTACCTTACCCTAATGGGACGGTGAAGCCGAGAGGTGACCGGGGCGGGAGTGTGGGGGCAGAGGGAGGAAGAGGCGGCTAATATTCTCGGAGAGGCCCCTCACCTCCTTGAGAACACTGGAGACTCGAGGTTCAGTGTCAAGAGTATTTCTCGGTAGTTTTTGGATGCTAGAGGCAGTGGGGCCCCTAGGTGGGGGGCAGCCTGGAGTTGGCCTTGCGGGTGAAGAGGGTAAGAGGAAAGGGGGTGTGCTACAACATGTGTATCTTGAGTCCCTGCTTTGAAGACTGATGTCTCCCAGGGATTACCCTTGTGGCAAAATACAGATTGATACTGATTCAGCCTTGGGCTCCAAACGTAGACGCTGCCTTCAGCTCTCAAGATTGGCATTTCTTTGACGGGGGAAATCGAGTAGCAGTTCAAGAGCTGTTGGTGGATGGGGATTACTGGAACCTTTGAATGCTTCCAGGGGAGCAGGATTTTTTTTGTCCACAACCAGCTGGCATTATCTCCTCTGCCGACAGATCCTGAGAGGGTAGCATGCTGAGAGCTGATGCTCTTATATAACTGGCCAGAAATCAAAGACCAGAATTGGAAGGCTACAGGTGTTCCCATTGTTTTGATGTAAAATGAATCTGGAAGGAAGGGGAGAAAACTGCTCCATTTGAAAAGATCTCACTCTATCCACTCTGGGTCTCAGTTTCCCTCTCTGTAAAAGGTGACTGGGAAACTGGTTGATCTTTAAAGATCCATCCCAGCTCTAAAATTTTCTACGTCTGTGTCCTATTGATACTGTAAAGATGGCTGGGGTTCAGTAGAGTTCAAAATCATAGTTCTGTCCCTGACTACCTGTGATTTGGGGCAAGCTTGACCCCTCTGGGCCTCAGTTTCCTCAAATGTAAATTGAAGTTGGATTAGCTACGGTTCTCTTCCAGCTCTTAATCTCTGAACCTACATTTGTTATGTTGCCAGGGTAGAGAATTGATTGTCTTAATTTTTTGAGAGAGAGATTGTTTTTTGTCACAGGTGATACCGTGGACCTGGGTTCAAATCCCATCTCAGATATAATTACTACTTGTATGATCCAGGGTTTCCTCATCTATAAAAAGAGGAGGTTGAATTATGGTCTTGGAGATACCTCCAAGCTTCTGGTCCATGTTTCTATAAACTCCTAGTGGCAAGTACTATTTAACCCTGTTTTCCTAATGGGAGAAACTGAGGCACAGAGAGGTCAAACTCAAATATCTCAGTAATTTTGCATGTCTAATAAGTATCAGAATAAGAACAAATTACTAGTCCCCTGAAGTCCAGGTCTCTGTTAGCCACTATTCTGGGACATGCAGCACTGCCCCCCCCCCCCACTTAGTTACTGGATTTGGCTTTTTTTGTTGTTTTGTTTTGCTTCTAATTAAGTACGTGTATCGGGCTTTAAATGACCAAGTCTTGGTTTCATAAGTATAATTAATATCGAACACCGTGTTAGGTCTTCATGCTGTCTAGGCTGGCAAAAGATCTGCATGTTTATTTCTGTCCGATGATTTGAGGCCCTTCAAATATTGCTTGATATCAAGGCTTAGGCAGACTTGGTCTCTAGGGTTAATTATATAGCAGCTTAGAAAGCCCCCAGCGGATTACAACTTTGGACATCCAATTCTTGCCATCTGACAGCTGTGTAGACTTGTGGAGCCAAAACATTTCTCCTGGCTGTGTCTTCCCACCCACTGGGTTCTAGATGACTTCCTTAGTGCCCTTCCAGACTTAGCAGGTGTCTTGGATGCTCTTGAAATTAAAAAAAAAAAAAAAACAAACTTGGGCTGAGTCAGGTGTCCCTGTTTAAGGGGGGGCGCAGATGGGATGGAGGGGGGAGTAGGAAGGTGAAGCCACTTACCTCCATACATTCTCTAGCTTTTTATTTCATTTTGTCTTTGTGTCACCCACCCACTCAGCACATAGTAGTCACTTAATAAATGCCCATTGATGAAATTGGAGTCATCCTTCTGAAATTGCACCAGAAATCAGACTACTTTCCCAAGTGCTGGTTAAAATCTGAAGGGGGGGGAATTGTAGAACTGAGGCCCTTCAGTCCTTTTGTCTTAGC
>NW_020953195.1:0-28844 GCF_900497805.2 Vombatus ursinus | reverse complement strand
AGAAAGAAAGAAAGAAAGAAAGAAAGAAAGAAAGAAAGAAAGAAAGAGAGAGAGAGAAAGAAAGAAAGGACCTGCTAAACTTGTTCACATTCAAGTAGAAATGACTAATGAGGGTTGACGTGTTTTTTTTGCCCCTCCCAGGGATATATACATATTAACATATTAGCCTTAAACTAAAGGAATGAAGCTCTAATTATGAAATCTCATAGTAGAGACATGGCTAAGAAGGAGAGTTTATGAGATAGATGACCTTCCCATTCTTCCCAAATCATAAACCACACAGGCTTCAGTCCAGTCATAAAGCCCACCCTGTGTGGAGGCCCCATGACTCTATTTCCCATAATGATATTATGAGTCATCGAGCTGGAAGGATGGAGGAGATGTTAGAGCATCAGAAAACAGCCGAAAGATCCCTGGCTCTGGAGTCAGAAGCCCTGGATTCAGTTTTCACCTCTGATACTATTTGGTTAACCTTGGACAAGTCACTTCACTTCCTTAGGCCTCAGTTTCTTCATCTGTAAAATGAAGGGGTTGGACCTGTCAGTCTCTGAGGTGCCTTCCATCTCTAAATTTATGATCCTATGGCCTCTTACATTTAGCCTCTTCCCACTGCCCCAATCCTCCTCCTTTCAATTTGCTGGTCATTAACAGTCATCCAGTCCTAAGATTAGGAACTGGATGGGGACCTGAAAGGTCATTTAGTCTGACTCTTCCTTTTACGGATACAGAAACTGAAGTTCCAAGAAGTGAATGACTTGTCCAAAGTCACACAGTTTGTCAGTTAACACTAATAATGACTGACATTAACTAGCACTCTACATACACTGTCTTGTTGGATCCTCACAGTAACCCTGAAAAGTAGGTGCTATTATTATCCCCATTTACAGAGAAGGAAAGTGAGGCTCAGAGCGGTCAATACAATGTCCAGAATCATACAGCTAATAAGTAGCAGAGTAGAGATTTGAACCTGGGCCTTCTGCCTCCAAATCCAGAGTGGTCTTTCCAGTAAGGTCATAGATCTAGGCTGTAAGGGACCTGAGAGGAGCATCTTGTCCAATGTCCTCATTCAACAGATGAGAAAACTGAGGCCTGTGGAAGTTTATCACTTTTCCCTAGGTCACACAGGCCATAGGGTCATATATTTAGAACTAGAAAAGAACTTAAACTTTATCTAATCTAACATCCTCATTTTATAGTTGAAGAAAATGAGGCCCAAGAGATTAAGTGACTTGTCAAAGGTCACACAGCTAGGAGATAGATAGATATTATAGATAGATAGATAGATAGATAGATAGATAGATAGATAGATAGATAGATAGAAAGAATAGGATAGGATAGTAGGCAGATAGATATGATAAGTAGATACATAGGATAGGATAGGACAGGATAAGGTAGGATAGGATAGGATAGGATAGGATAGTAGGCCAATAGATATATTGATAGATATGAGAAGTAGATAGATAGAGCATTTATTAAGCACTTATTTTATGGAGGCACTCTTTTAAGCATTGGGACTAAAAATACAAGCAAAAAGAAAGACAGTGCCTGCCCTCAAGGAGCTTACAGTCTAATGGGGAAAGACAACACAATAGAGCCGGAAAAGAATGGAGAGTGAAGAAATCATTCAGAGAACCAAAGGCTGAGCCAGGTTTAAAAGGAACATAGCAGGCATAGGGATTTCCTCAAATGGAGGTTCCAGGGAAGGATTCACCAAGTGGAGAAAGATTGTGAGTAAGAGTTTGAGGAAGGATTCAAACCCAGGTCTTTCTGACTCCAAATCTATCCCTGTCTCCACTAGCATTAGCTGATAAAGGGCAGAGTCAGAATTTGAACTCAAGTCCCATGACTCCAAGTTCAACTTTCTTTCCATTACACAACACTGCCTTCCAACACCAGTCACATTTGATCCTTAGCATGTGCTATCTTATATTGTTATTCCTCTTTTTCCATATTCATCCCATCATTTCATCTCTATTAAAAGCCCTTCAAGGGAAGGGTCCTTGTCTTATATCTCTCTGTATATTCATTGCTTAACTCAATGCCCTCCTTATTAGCAGTAAGCACTTAATAAATGTTTGTAGATCATCATAATGAGGACATATCCAGGAATGCCTCCTTATTACTATAGGTCTTCAAGCCTCTGTATGAATTTGTAATGTACATTTCATCATGTCAAATCTTCAGAAATCAAAACATTCAATGTTTTGCCCCCAGTGGTGATTATGGCTGGTGTTTAGGTAGGAGACTCCAAGGTGATCTGACTCCAGTTTCCTCACTCCAGGGTGGTGCAGTCAGACATCAGAGGAATGAATCACCAGCTCCTGGCCACAGGCCATGATTTCATCAGCTTGCATCAGGTCAGGAGAGATCTGCCCAGAGGGAGAAGAAAGAAAGCTGGAACCAAGCAAAGAGGGGGCAAGATAGATGCAATGTAGGATTGTAGATTTGGATCTGAAAGGGATCTTAGTGATCACCATACCCACCCCCCTCATTTCACAGAGGCCCAGGGAAGTGACCGAGTTTGACTATAAAGAATATGAGAAGGCATTTCCTTCAACCTCCCCTGAAGACATAGGGGGATATGGGAGTGAAAAGCTACATATAATTTTGAACTCTTTCAGTGTGTTGGTTACTTTGGGTAACCTTTTTATTTTTGTATATATTATTCTTTGAAATCAATTAATCAATCCATATTAATTAAGAACTTACTATGTGCCAGGCACTATGCTAGGTGCTGAGGATACAAAAATTAAAAAAAGGCAAAAGACAGTGCCTGCCCTGAAGGAGCTTACAATCTAATGGATATAAAGAATAGCTCTCTGGAAGAGGGAGGGGGAGGGCTACACTGGGAAATCAACATGATATAAAAACAAAACATATCAATAACATTATTTTTTTAAAAAAAACTACTAGAAGAAACTTGAGTGTTGAAGGAATTCAGCAATGAATTTATTTGTATTGTTAATCATCACCTCAGAGGATCAAAGATTTGGAACTAGAAATTACCTGTAAGGTCCCCTTGACAGCTTCAACATTTTGTAGATAAGGACACTGAGGCCCAGAATTTTTGTCCATGGTGTCATAGGTAGTAAGTGGCAGATCCAGGATTTAAACCCAAGACCCTAAGGTCTTCCCACTGTACTCCTCTACCTCTCATATGCTATCCTCTTCCCCTCCAACATTAGAATTTCATATGTAAAATCTTAAGGCAAAGCATCCATGTCATAGTTTTATCTCCTTATTAGAGCTGAAATATTTGACCCCATTTGCTTTATGGCACCCAAGTTCTCCTGCTGGGTGGTCAAGTAGTGGAGTGGGTAAATCAGTGATAGGTAGGGTAATGAGTGCTGATAGCTATAAATGCCATCAGTAGGACTCCAGGCTAGAGAGGAAGGGGAATGATGATGATGATGATGATGGTGATGATGATGATGATGATATTGATGGTGATGATGGTGATGATGGTAGTAATGTTGGTAATGATAATGCAATTAAACAAGATTAATTCTTCCACACCAAAAAGGAGAAAGAGGATGGATGTACATTCAAGTTCCATCTCTGACTCATACTGACTATATGACCCTGGATAAGCCACCTAACTTCTCAGTGGCCCAGGCAACTCTTTAAGACTCAAAGTGGAAAAATGGTTGTGGATGAGGGAGTTCCTCACCAGGAATTCCCTATATTGTCAAAATCCCAGGTCTGGTTTTAAAAAAACCAAAAAGGCAGACACTATTTCACCCAGAAATGATAGAGGTTGATAATAGTTACACACCATTGGATCTGTCAAATGAAACCAAAAAGAGTTTATCAACCAATGGAGCCTACAAAATGGCTAAGATCAAAGTGCAGAAGCAAAAGGCCCTCCAAGAGCACCTTCCCCTGAACTCAGTCTGTTCATATGTTGACAGAGAAACATTGAACAAATGACTGAATCACAACCCCTTGTTTATGGAAACAGAGGGTTTATGAGAGCCATTCACTGAAGGTCATCACTGCAGAAAATCACAGGGTTGTCCTTACTCATCAATGAAGATTGTTCATGGAAGTGGACAGCAGTCTGCAAAAGCTTATGAAACACTGGTGAGATATGACCTAGTGGCTGGAATAATACATCACAAACTATCTTCCATGGACTGAAAGATAGCGAATCCCCATACTACATGTACAGACCTCAAAATAACCTTGAGGTTGTATTTTATACAACCAACAAATCAAACTGGAAATAGACTCCTTTTATAGATCAAGCTGCTGTCCCACAATCATCCAGATATACCATAGACTTGTAAATACTCGAGGGCAATGTTTTAATAGATATCACCACCCTCTTCCCCAAATATTCATAATCTCTAAAGTCTAAGCTACATATGAAAGGCTTTCAAGATATAGAGACCTGGTCAAGGAGATCAGAATCATGTGGGCACAAGATGAGATGCATATCGTCCCCCACCATCCTGTCAGTCACTACCTTGGTACTGAGGATGCAATTACATCCTCCTTAGTAATAGTTTTAGCTAGAATTTACATAGCACCTACTATATGACAGGCACTGTGCTGAGCACTTTACAGACATCTCCTTGATCCTCACAACAAGCCTAGAAGATAGGCACTATTATTATTCCTCATTTCACAGCCGAGAAAACTGAGGCAAACAGAAGTTAAATGACTTGCCCAAGGTCACACAGGTAAATGTCTGATCGGATTTGAACTTAGGTCTTACTGACTCCAGGTCCAGGACTCTATCCACTGTACCATCAGCTGCCTCATATTTTGTTTTGACTACAAAAAGCAGTTCATTTATCTATCTGTTTGACAGACCAAAGAATACTAAATATACAGGAATACTATTGGGATAGCAAATTGTTCTAGGACCCTAAATCTACCAGAATCCCACTGAAAAGATTAGTAAAAATTATTGTTATATTTATGTATTACTTTACATTTTGCCAAATACTTTGCCCGTATTATCTCATTTGATCCTAAGAATAATAATAATAATATTTTTCTCATTCAAAAATATGAGAATGTGATAATGGTAGCTGACATTTATATAACACTTTAAATTTTGCCAAGTATTTTGTCTCATTTCATTCTCACAACAGCTCTGCAAGGTTGGTAAGATTATTAGCCCCATTTTACAGATGAGGAAACTGAGATGCTCATAGAGTCAAGGGATTTGCCCAGGGTCACATAGTTGGGGATTTGAACCCAGGACTCCTTGGCTTCAACTCTAGCCCTCCATCCAAGAGAAGAAAGGCTAAAACCACGGGACAAAAGAGCACATGACCACGACCACCAGACCTATGGCCCAAATAAGTATCTGTCTAGCATTTCTTCTGTGCATGGCACAGTATTGGGCACCAAGTAGTACCATGAGCATCAGGAAAGTGGGCTTCTGGTTTAAGAGCCCACAAGATGGGAGCAGGGCTGGATGTCGTGATGGGCGGCTGCCCTCTGCTGGGAGGAGGGAAACATGGCGGTTCCTGATTCAGCAGGCACTTTGGTGGCGAATCCACAACCAGGGCAGACAGACAAAGCCTGGGGACCTGATGGCAGCCTTCATGAGAGCGCACAGTGGAGTCAGTCACTGGTGCAGCTCTCCAGGCGCATCCGGAGAGGTTGATAATAAACACTGACAGCAGCATCTTCAGAGATAAAGACGAGACTGGGCAAAGACTGTTTTCCTGCCCTTTGGAAAGATGGGCTTGAGCTGCCAGGTCCTCTGTGATCAGAGAGGACAGTGTGGGGCGATGCTGGGAAGACCAGAGTTTGAGTCTCGGCTCTCCCACTATCTGGAGGACCTTAGGCTGGCCCAGAGTCTCTCCTTCTGAGGCTATAAAGTGAGCGAAAGATTGGTCCAAGCTGATATAGAGTAAAATGGGCCGAATCAGAACACTTTCTAGTATAACAATAATACAGTCAAGACAATTTTGAAAGATGCAAGGATTCTGATGATTGAAATGACCAAAAATGATGGCAAGGAAGTGATGGCGTGCATGCTGCCCCACTCCTGATAGAGAGGTAATGGATTCCAAGTGTAGAATGAGACAGACATTTTTGGACATGGCCAATTTGGGAATCGGTTTTGCTTGACTATGCTTATCTGTTAGAAACGTTTGGTTTTCCTTTTATTTTCCAAAGGTTGTGGAGGGAGAGAGAAAATAGATTTTCGTTCACAGAAAATGATAATTTTTTTTTTAATTGAGGGTATCCAGAAAAAGAACTGATGGCATCTAACCGTAGATCGAAGCATACTATTTTCACTTTATTTTTTTTCATGGTTTTTTTTGGTTTTGCAAACTGTTTCTTCTTTCACAACATGACTAATATGGAAATAGGTTTTACATGATTGTACATATATAACCTATATCATACTGTCTTGCAGTGAAGAGAGGGGAGGGAGAAAGGGAGAAAATTTGGAACTCAAAATTTTATAAAAAATTAATGCTAAAAATTATTTTTCCATGTAATTGGATAAAATAAAATACTATTAAAAATAAAATAAAATTAAGTGAGGGGGTTGAGTTGAATTACCGAGTCTGGATCCTACAATTATCTATTTTTTTCCAGCTATTGTCTTCTGGGCTCTCCCTCCTGGAGAGTAAAGTGAATGAAAGGACTATCATTTACATATGTGTATAGTAATTGTTTGTGAAAGCTCACTGAGGTAGAAAGAGACTCCTTTTCCTCCTCCCCACTCAGTCTCATTCCCACCTCCAAAAAAATAAGAATATAAGCTCATCCTCAGGGCAGCTAGAGTGCTGGGCCTGGAGTCATGAAGACTCATCTTCATGAGTTCAAATACAGCATCTGACACTTATTAACTGTGTGACCCTGGGCAAGTTATTTAACCCTGTTTGCTTCGGTTTCCTCAACTGTAAAGTGAACTGGAAAAGGAAATGGCAAACCACTCCAGTATCTTTGCGAAGAAAACCTCAGAGGGGGTCACAAATAGTCAGACACAACTGAAAATGATTGAATAACCACAAAGCTCATCCTCTGTAAACTCACCTCACCTTCAACCCCCACCCCCACAAAAGTAAATTAAAGGAATAGGAAACAGCAAGCCCAGCTAACTCCAGGGTACACAGTCTGAGTGGATTTATTGGAGGATGCCTGAAACAACAATTTCTCAAGTTTTCTTGATGGTAGACCATTTCCTTCATTTAGAATTAAATGGAAAGATCTAGTAGAGTGGAAAGATTTAGAGGCAGAGAACTTGCCTACAAATCCCTTATTACCCATGAGACCTTGGGAAAGCCTCTGGGCCTCAATTTCCCCATCAGTAAAATGAGAGGGTTGGAAGGTGAAAATATAGTGAAAGAAATTTCTGGAGCAGTTGAAAGAACTGAGGGTATTTAGAGTAGAAAAGAAAGAGAAACAAAGCTCTTGATACAAATACAAAGAGTCAAGGCAAACAGTACGGCTCATTGGCCACTGTCCACTTGAGGAGGGAAGGGGAGGACACTGTCTTTGATAATTTATGGAGCTGTCACATGGAAGAGGAAATACACTTGGTCAGTTTGACCCAAGAGGACAGAATTAGAAGCAATGAGAAGAAATGGGGAAAAAAATTTTGTCTTGAAGTGAGAAAAAAACTATAAATATTGTCCAAAAAAATAGAATGGAATGCCTCTGGGATGGGGATTATTAACCTAATGCCCACGAGCTTGTTTTTTTTTTTAATATATTTTTATAACTATATTTCAATATAATTGATTTCCTTTATAATCTTAAGTATTTTATTTTATGCATTTAAAAACATGATTGTTATAAGGGGTCCATGGGCTTCACCAGACACTAGCCAGAGGGGTTTTCTGTGACCCCCCCCAAAAAAAGAAAGGTTAAGAATGCTTGATATAGGAGGTCTTGACTTCCCTCTCATCAGAAGTCTTAAAGCATAGACTGAAAGATCATTTGTTGGGGATGTTGAGGGTGGGTATTCAGGTTTTAGCTGGACTAGAGAGCCCTTGAGGACCCTTACAATTCTAAGAACCACAAAGAACCATGCCTGTGAGACAGAAGCTTGGGAGACTGGCTGGGGTAAGTTTATTATTATCTTGGGTTCATAGATTAGATTTGGAAGGGCCCTTAGGAGCCATCTGGTTCAGCCCACTCCTTTTACATATGAAGAAACTGAGGCCTAGGGAAATTATGTGACTTACTTGAGGTCACGAACTGTAAGTATCTGTCAATTAATCGATAACAATACTGGCACTGGATTTTAATTCAGGTTTTCTGACTCCAGAGCCAGCCCGTTAAATGTACAAGAGGACGGCAGGATCAGAAAAAGGTCAAAGATGTTGGAGGTTCAAGATGCTGCAAGTAGAGACCCCCACTGGAGCAACAGGAAGGGGGGCGTTTCCACTCCTTGACAGGGATGGAGAATTTCCTAGCCAGGACCATTTACCAATTGCCTCTGAGCCCTTGGGCACCTGTTTTGATCCAACTTCAGTCAAGGAGAAGGCGTGGGAAAAACAGATGTGGAAGAGCAGTTAGGAGTGTGAAATGCGTAGGAAGGGAAGATGGGTATAGATGCTCAAAATAGATCCCCTTTCAGCAGATAGTATTTAGAAATTAAAAAGTGGTTAACTTTTTTTCAAAATTCATGCTTCTTTATCTGAATCGGTAGCGACACCTAGTGGCTGAACTCATCCAGGTCAAGTTACTATTTACTGATGCATGGCGGGTGAGTGGCTGGGTTGTTTGAATCCAGACCAATAATTTCCTTATGGAATGAACTCCCAGTGTGGAAACTCTATCTAACAATGAAAATGGACATCTCATCTATAACTTATACTTCCGTGTCTTCCTTTAAATTTCACCTAAATTTCCACCTTCTGCGATAAGCCTTTCTTGATCCTTCTTAATGCTAGAAGCCCCCCTCCCCCCGTTGGTTATCTCCCATTTATCCTTCTATATTTTATTTGTACCCCGTTGCTTGTTTATTGTCTCCCCCATTCTATGGTAAGTTCCCTGAGAGTTAGGATTGTCTTTTCCCTTTCTGTGTATTCCCAGCACTTAGCACAGTGCCTGGCACATAGTAGGTGCTTAAATAAATGCTGACTGACTAGAGAGTTGCCTAGGGCAATGGTGTCAGACTCAGATAGAAACAGAGTCACTAAACTGTACGGATCTCTGAGGACAACGTATGGACTTAGAAAACCACATACTAATATTATCTATGTTTTATTATGTTTTTTATTTATTCTGTTAAATATGTCCCAATTAAATTTTAATCTGGTTTGGTGGCACTCAGGAATATTGTGGGCCTTATGAGGCGGGAGTGTTTGGCACCTCTGACCTAGGATACTGAGGTTAAGTGACTTTTCTGTGCTCACACAGTCAAGATGATTCACAGATGAGGCTTAGACGCAGCTCTTCTTGACCCCCAAGGACAGCCCTCTACTGTATATACGTATATATAGATATGTGTGTGTGTGTGTGTGTATTCCAAAATGAATATATATAGTCAAAGTTGCTATGTCCTTGGTCAAGTCCAGAAAGAATTGTCATGATTTGCTACTGTTATATTTTTCAGCAAATGTCAATACTTCCATTAATGAGTGATGTGATTGACTCTGACGTCGATGGAGACCACAGCCCATCCATACCTTCTCACCCTTGGGTATGTCCTACAGTAAGCCCTCTATCGGAGGAAGGCCTCAGAAATATATAGATAAGCATTTCTCAGAGTGTGGTCTGAGGATCCCTGGGTATCTCAGAGACCCTTTCAGGGAGTTCATAAGGTCAACATTATTCTCATACTACTAAGGCATTAAATTTTTATATCATTAGATAAAATCAGGATGTGCTTATAAATGTTTAACAATTGGGTCTGAGGGTAAAAATACACATAGCATATGCTTTTTTTTTAGGCAATTGGGGTTAAGTGACTTGCCCAGGGTCACACAGCTAGTGTCAAGTGTTTGGTCTGAGGCCAAATTTGAACTCAGGTCCTCCTGACTTCAGGGCCAGTGCTCTATCCACTGCACCACCTAGCTGCTCCATGTCATATACTTTTCAGTTTAATCTGCATTATTAATATTTTCTCCATCCCTTTCTTAAATCTAGACAATCAATAAACATTAATTTAATTTAATTAATTTAATAAACATTAAATTGAACCTTGATCTGTGGCGTTTGCTGATTTCCAAGATGTATGCTCACTCTGCAAATTTAACAATCAGCTCTTAAGAGCCCTTACTACTGGCTCCAAGAAACCCCTGGTAATCCACTGGAACAAAAGCTCTTTGTGGGAGGAGTCCTCAATAATTTTTAAGAGTACAAATGAGTCCTCCTGATGAAACATGTTATCTGTATCCGGAGAGAGAACTAATGAACTCTGAATGCACACTGAAGCACGTTTTTTTCACTTTATTTTTCTTGCTTTTTTTTTTTTTAACAATATGGCTAATATAGAAATAGGTTTTGCAGAATTTCATGTTTATAATGGGTATGACGTTGTTTGTCTTCTCAATGGGTGGGGGAGTCCCTGGAGAAGGGAGAGAATTTGGAACTCAAAATTTAAAAATTAATGTTAACAATTTAACAAACAATAAATAGAATCTTTAAAAAAAATAGAGCATAAATGAGTCTTGAGATCTAAAATCTGAAGAACGTCTGCTTTAGATCTCTTGACATTTTTCTCGATGTCCTTATTGTCAACATGTGGATGTCAGAGTGTTTCTTGTTCTCACTCCATGCCTGGCTGTCCTCTCTTGGATGGCACCTTTACACAGCTTCTCCTGCCCATTAGTGATTAGTGTATTCATGAGTGATATGTTTATGTCTTCTCATGCCCACCTTGTCTTTATAGTCCTTTGGGTGACCCTAAACTTAACTTCTTGATAGATTGTGCTCGTCTGTGATTCACAGCCAACCTCACAGGAGGAAAACAATGGGCCTGTGTTTCAGGAAGAGGCTGAAAAATTTGGGAAAGGTGTGTAAAAAATATTCTATTTCTCGACATAGGGATAATGGAACTGTGATTTTATTGGCAAAGGGAGCTCCCATGTAAGGAAACTCCCTCTACCAATGAAAGTCAGCCCCTTCTCTGCAACTTAAAGTCTTAGAGAGGATTGAGAAGTTAAGTGACTTGGGTAGGGTCACACAATCATGTGAACCTGAAGAAAGACTTCAGCATGGTCTTCCTGACCTTAAGGCTGGCTGTCAAGCCCCATTGCCTCTCATTTCTCAACATACCCATGAAATTTTTATTACAGAAACTACAACTCAAAAACACATTGTATGCAGTCAATTCTACATTCTACATTATAGAATGTTAGACTGTAGGACTGGAAGGGATGGTGAAAATCTAAGGATTGTTCATAGGATTAGGGCTAGAGGGGATCCCCAAAATCATCCCGTCCAAGAGTCCTTAACCCAGAGTCCCAGAACTTTTTGATAACTACCTCTCAGTAGAACTTTTGTTTATAATCCTACACATCTTATTTTGTGCATTTATCAACGTGATTCTGAGAAGAATTCACCCAGCTGCCAAAGGGACCCATCACACAAAACAAGGTTCTACTCCAAGCCCATCATTTTACAGGGGAGGAAACTGAGGCTCAGGGAGGTGAAGTGATTTGTCCAGGGCTATGATGCTAATAAGTAGCAGCGCCCAGATTCAAACTCAGCTCTTCTCACTCCCGATCCAAAGCTCTTCCCGCATATGGACTTGTTTTTGTTCTCTACTCATTTGGGGTTATGGGCTTCTTGTCTCTTACACTAAAAATATGTATGTTGTTTTTGAATTGTTTCAGTTGTGTCTTACTTTCTGTGACCCCACTTGGGGTTTTCTTGGCAGAGATGCTGGAGTGGTTTGTCATTTCTTTCTCCAGCTCATTTTACAGATGAGGAAACTGAGGCAAACAGGGTGAAGTAACTTGCCCAAGGTCACACAGCTAGTAATTATCTGAGGCCGGATTTGAACTCAAGTCCGCCTGACTGCAGGGCTGGTGCTCTATCCACTGGGCTACCCAGCTCCCATAAGAATACACACACTCAAGGTCAAAAATAGAAATAAGAAATAGGAATGTGCATGAAAAAGATATGAGCAGCTATGTGGTGCAGTGGATAGGATGCTGGGCCCAGAGTCAGGAAGACTCATTTTCCTGCATTCAAATCCAGCCTCAGACACTTACTAGCTGTGTGACCCTGGGTCAGTCACTTCACCCTGTTTGCCTCAGTTTCCTCATCCGGAAAATGAACTGGAGAAGGAAATGGCAGACCACTCCAGGATTTCTGCCAGGAAAACCCCAAATGGGGTCATGAAGAGTTGGACATGACGTAAAAAAAACAAACAAACCCAACAACAACAACAACTGAACAACAACAAATGAGAAAGAGAATGGTCCTAGGAGTTGTTCTGTGGGAGAAGGAGGAACTCAAGAGCTCCCCTGCTCAAAAAACTCCCATGACTCCCTATTGCCTCTAAGCCAAAACAAAATCCTCAACCTTGTAGTTAAAGCCCTATGTAATCTGACTCCAACCTCACTTTCCAACTCATTTCACATTACTCCTCTTCATGCCTTTTACATTGTAACCAACAGCCTTCTAACTGTTGCCCAGACTCATGGTTGTAGCTCCCAACTCCATGACGCTGCACACGCTATCCCCACTTCCTGGAATGTGCTCCCTTCTTGTCACCTTTCCTTAGCATCTTATTCTCTTTCAAGGCTTGAATCAGGCATTGCCACCTGATTCCTTCCTTGATTCTCCTGTTATTCATTGTCGCCTCCTCACAGGGTTACGTTGACTTACCTGGCTACTGGTTGCATCTGCCACTAGATTGGAAGCTCGTTGAGGTCCCAGATTGTTTTCATTTTTGCCTTTATGTCAGCCGGCACTGTACTGTACCTTCCTTGGGTATAGTAGCTACTTAAGAAACATTTGTTAGATTGAACTTGATTAAGGATCCCAATATCCTCTCTAAATTTATTGATAGAGAAGGAAGAAATGAAGGAAACACTTATTAAGCACCTACTGTATACCAAGAGCTTTAAAAATATTGTCTCATTCAATCTTCAGAACAACGCTGAGAGGTAGATGCTATTATTATATATTTTTTCTTTTTCTTTTTATTAAGGACTTTTCCTTGGGAAATGTACAGAGTAAAGTCACCTACACATAGACATCCATGTGTATTTAACATAGGACACTTTGGGAGTGAAACTGGTTAAATATCACTTCCCTAAAGACTCGCAACCAGATTATGGCTTGGGCTGCAAGGAATTTGGGGATAATAGACTCAATTTTGTGGTTGAGGAAATTGAGGTAGAAAGAGGTTAAGTGACTTGCCCAGGGTCACACAGCAGTAGCTCTGAGATTAAATTTGAACTCCATTCTTCCTGACTCCAGACCCAGCCCTCTATCAATACTCCAAGGAAGTAGATGCTGAGCATACATTTCTCCCAGAAGGCTCTCTCACCCTGTGCCTAAACAGACTGACCGGCATTTAAAGCAAGTATTGCCCCCAGTGGGACATGTAGGTGAGTGCTGGGTGTGGACTCAGAAAGACAACTCTTAATTGATGATCTAGCAAATGAGGTGTACTGTGAATGGACCATCAAGGTGGTCCCCATTACTGTATCCAATATCTGTATCGACTAGATTGCCCAATGGATAGTGCTCTGGGATTGGAGTCAGGAAGACTTGAGTACATACAGTATCTAGTACATAGTGAAAAGAATATTGGATGTGGATTCAGGAACAGCCAATTTATATTGACTATAATATATACTGAGTTGTGTGACCCTGGGTAAGTCAACCTCTATAAACCTGTTTCTGCATCTGTAAAAATAAAGATGCTAATTAATACATGACACTTAGTTAGCTAGGTGACCCTGGGTAAGTCAACCTCTATAAACCTGTTTCCGCATCTGTAAAAGTAAAGATGCTAATTAATACATAACACTTAGTTAGCTAGGTGACCCTGGGTAAGTCAACCTCTCTGAGCCTCAGTTTCTTCACTGTAAAAATAAAGATGATAACTAATACCTGACAGTTAACTATGTGACTCTTCACTTTCTGAGACTTTCTTTCTCTTCTCTGTGAAACAAAGGACTCTTGGCCTCTCGTGTCTCTCCCAGCTCTAACTCTATGCCCTTTGGATTGATGATATATATAAGTATGAGCCTCACAAGGTTGTTGTGAGTTTCAAATGAGATCATTAATATAAAAACAGATTTTCAGGCACCACAATGGTGTCTCTTCTGTCACTTTTTGGGTCCCGTTCACAGTTGGTAATGTTCTGTAGCCCCCTGAATAATCTGACCACCTAAAAGCCTTCCGTGTCTTTTGGTGAATTCTGTAGCTGATCAGAACCCAAGCCCACAGCAAATGAGGACATCCCCAAGGGACCAGCAGCATTTCAGATCATGACTAAGGAAAAGGTGTGACATCTGTTGACTAGTCACACAGGTTTGGGTTAACATTTGGTGACTAGCTTACCAAATGAGCCTGAAAAACTGGCTTCTGGGGAAACAGAATGTCAGCAATTGATTACAGCATTGAGAAAATGAGTTTGAAATCTCGCGACTAATAATCTATCAGCTTGTATCTTCAGAGTAGCACGACACTCAATCTTTCTGACAAACATCATTTATATTCATTCTCTCGCCAGGAAGGAAAGCATAAAATTTTCAGCATTTCTCATTGAAAAATTAACACAGAGCTCAAATTGAAAATCTTGAGGGTCACATCGGAACTTAATTATAAAATATAAGGCAAGGTTTGTTGAATTAATAAGTTGATGAAAAATTCATTAAAACTCAATGAAATTCCAGGAAGAGGGACCAAATTGACTGGAGTCAACTTTGGCTTCTAAAAAGTTAATCTATATAGGCAGATTCTCCAATTTAATTCAAGTTAACAAGTCTTTATTAAGCACCTACCGTGTGCCAAGTGCCATGCTAGGCACTGGAGATACAAAGACAAAAATATATGTGTCTCTTTCTTCAAGAAGTTTCCATTCTACTGGGTAGAAACGAGTTCACAGCTAAGTAATTATAATACATAATTATATATAATACTACTAGTTGTTATTATATTATATTGTAATATTATATAATTGTATATTAGAATATTATTATATAACATCATAGCATATGGTATGTATTATATAATAATATGTTATATATTATTTTAATTATCCATAGCATATAGATAATTAAATAATTTGAAGGAATGGGTGTTAGCACAAACTAGGGGAGGGGTTTTGTCTAGTGATGAACACTGTGGGGATTCCAAGAAATGGGGGTGAGGCAGAAGAGCCTTTTAGGCAAAGGGGAGCAGCTAGGGGGCACAGTGGATAGAGCACCGGCCCTGAAGTCAGGAGGACCTGAGTTCAAATTTGGCCTCAGACCAAACACTTGACACTTACTAGCTGTGTGACCCTGGGCAAGTCACTTAACCCCAATTGCCTAAAAAAAAAAAAAAGCTAAAAAAAAAAGGATAGAGAGAGAAGATAGAAGGCCGGTGGGGCTAGAAGAAAGAGTACTGTTATAATTGGGAACCAGATTGTGAAGGTCTCTAAATGATAGGTGTTTTCATTTTATCCCAGAGGCAATAGGTAGTTACTGAAGCATCTTGAACATCATGGTCAGAGAGGTGCGGGAAGAATATCAATTTGGCCACAGTGTGGTGGATGGATTGGGGAGGGGAGAGGAAAGAAGCAGGGGGGCCAGTAGAAGAATCCTGCAAGTCATCTAAACATGAGGAGATGAGGGTCTGATCATGGGAGCAGAGAGGAGACAGAGACTTTCCCTTCCTAATCATAACTTAATCAGTTAGATTATGACTTCATTTGTAATACCCTTGTCTCAGATTAGAGACTGTGCATTAATAAAATATTCATTGTTTCAACTTTGTGCATTTTCCCACTTTGAAACGGGCTTTGATTTCAACACATTATCACCTGCCAAAGGACCTTACTTCCGTCTTTGTTCAGATCTGTGATTTGATCTGTCTGGGTACTCCCTCCCCTGATATAGCCAGGTAGTTCGGTGGATAAAACACTGAGCCTGGATATAGGAAGGCCTGAGTTCAAATCCAGCCTCAGACACTTACAAGCTATGTGACTCTGAGCAAGTCATTTCACCTGTCTGTCTCAGTTTCCTCATCTTTAATTTAGGGATAATATTAGCACCTGCCTCCCCGAATTGTTGTGAGGATCAAATCAGATAATATTTGTAAAGCACTTAGCACAATGCCTGGCACAGAGTAGGCATAATGCTTATTCCCTCCTTTCCCTGATGCAAATCATAACTCAGACACATCTTCTCATCCTGTAGGATTTTGGTTCAAGCTCTCCCACAGATCTCCCAGAGAGGTTCCATACAAAGTCCTGAAAGGGTACCAGTACAATGATTGGGTTTCCATCTGTTCCTTAGACCTCCCTCTTGTCAGATGATCAGCCCACCTCCTTTTCCCATCATACATTTACTTTGATTGTATCTTTAAACCTCCTCTTGCATATAAATCATCATTGATCGTCTTTTGCAAGATACCTGCCAGGCATCTCTTCCATGCCCTTTGGGTCACCTGTAATTGTGATTCTGTAGAGATCATGCTAGTCTGCTCTTTGTGGGCATGTGGGAGCAGTAGCCGTATAGCTAAATTCTGGCTTTAAACAGACAAGTTTTTGTGTCAAGGAAGTGATCAGTGTCATTGAAAAAAACTGCAAAAATTTTCTCAAACACAATCTAGTTCATACCTTCAACTGTATTTAATTCTAGGTCCAGTTCACTATCCAGCTGTTATGTTTGTCCAAGCATAACAGTAGTATTGTATATAATTATTTATATATATGTGTGTGTGTGTATATATATACACATATATGTGTATATATGTGTGTATGTGTGTGTGTGTGTGTATATATATATATATAAAATTACTTAGCTGTAGACTTGTTTCTACCTAGTAGAATGAGAGATACATATATTTTCGTCTTTGTATCTCTAGTGCCTAGTATAGCACTTGGCACACAGTTGGTGCTTAATGTGTTAATGGCCTAACTCATAGGTTGCTCTTCTGACTGCATGTCAAAGAAATTTGAGCTATGAACACTTTTCATCCATTTGGTTTTTCTTGTGTGGATTATTAATAATAATAGCTAACATTTACATAATACTTTAAAGTTTGCAAAGTAACTTATAATATAGTTATATGATCATATCATATAATTGTATAATATTTATACAATGATAAACTATTACATGATTTAATTATACCTATAAAGCAACAGAATATGTACAATTATATTACT
Source organism: Vombatus ursinus (assembly GCF_900497805.2). Lineage (NCBI taxonomy): Eukaryota > Metazoa > Chordata > Mammalia > Diprotodontia > Vombatidae > Vombatus > Vombatus ursinus. Next base: position 11,575 of record NW_020953195.1, on the reverse strand, counting down.
ACATAATAATATAATATTCATATTATCTATCATTTCTGTATTATTTATATCACATATTACATAATAATTATTTAAATTCTATATTTTATATAGTATGTACTTAAATAATGATATACAATTTATATAATTACAGATAATTGTATAAATATTATGTCATAACTATTATGGCTATTGTATGATTACATAATATTTAATTATATGTAATAAATGCTATTATTATATAAACAATGACACATATATAATATTTATCTATTTGTTATATAATTCAGAATGGCTAATATTCATTTTGAACTTTAGGAGTGGGATTGGACCTGTGATTTCATTTATATAGGCAGCTCCTGGATTAGGACATTCCCTTTACCAATGCAGGTCAACACTTTTTCTGTAACTTAAACTTAGAGTATTACCACTTAATACTTGGAGTATTACTCGGAGTATTACAGTTAATAAGTGTCTGAAGTAGGATTCGAATTCAGGTTTTCCTGTTTTCAAGTCCAACACTCTATCCACTGTGACACCTGGCTGTAGAGGATTTTAGCTTTTGGTTTCCAGTGTCAATGGAGCACAACGTCTGAGCAGCCATACAGACTTTGTGTACGGAACACTATTCCTCCAAGTTCAAGGACCATCCTAACCTAGTCAGCTTCAAACAGGTTCATTACCACAAGATTGCCCCTGAGAAATGGATTTTTTTTTCAAAATAATAACTTAAGACCATTGTCTACTAAGGCCTAGGGAGATTATAAATTGCATCGATGGAATCAGCACCTTCAATAATGAAATCACAAATGCTCGGACTGCAAATGAGGTCAGGAGCCATTGACCCAACTATACCTAATAACAAGACATTTTATGTTCAAGAGGTCAGGAAGGGCTAAAAAAGGGTTTCCCTATGTCAGAAAGAGTTATGTCTCCTTCCCCAAACCTTTGACTTCAACCATAAGAAGCTCAGACAATATCCTTTCATGTCTTCTCTCCCTGCATTAAAATGTACCAGCCTCTTTATTTGTCTGACAGCAAGTCAGAAGGATTTGGGGATGGGATGAATTTGGGGATTTCAGTGACTGGTCAAAAATAAAGTGTCTCCATGGCAGTAGACTACCATTTTTTTGCTATTGGAAAATAAATAACTCTCAAGACTTGATTTTTAATTTTAATTTAGTTTTTTTTTTTAAAGTTTTTAGGCAATTGGGGTTAAGTGACTTGCCCAGGGTCACACAGCCAGTAAATGTCAAGTGTTTGGTCTGAGGTCACATTTGAACTCAGGTCCTCCTGACTTCAGGGCCGGTGCTCTATCTACTGCGCCACCTAGCTGCCCCTTTTTTTTTTTAATTCAGTTTTTTTTTTTCAAGACTTGAAAAGATTAGAAGTTGGTAATACAATGAAATCTCTTGAAACCTACACCAATATCCCATGTATTTTTCTAAATTTTTGGAGTGACAGGAATGAAAAGAGAAACTGGTTTGAAAATCTATGACTATTCCAAATGGCATTAACTCCTCACCAAAAAATTAAGAATGAAAGGAATGATTTGGAGGGGGAAGGGGAGAGACTGTCCTCATGAATTAATTAAATAATTCATTAATGAAAAGGCATTTATTAAACATTTACTATGTGTCAAACTGTGCTATGTATGGGCTGGCATTGCGAATAGAAAAAGTGAGACAATGACTGCCCTCAAGAAACTCATACTCTAATGGGGAAAAACATATAAAAGAAAAATATATTATATATAATATATGTTATAAAACATATAAAAGAATGCACCATATTATATATTGTATATTATGTAAAACATATAAAAGAATATATTATATAAAACCTATAAAATAATATTTTACATAAAACCTATAAAAGAATATATATTATATATTATATTATATATTATATAAAACCTATAAAAGAATATATTATATTATATATTATATAAAATATATAAAAGAATATATTGTGTTATATATACAATTGTGTTACACATATACATCTATATGTAAAGCATATACAAGATATATTATATTATATATTATATAAAACCTATATAAGAATATATTATATTATATATTATATAAAATATATAAAAGAATATATTGTATTATATATTGTATAAAGCATACACAAGATATATTATATATTATATAAAACCTATACAAGAATATATTATGTAAAACATATACAAGCATATATTATATAAAATTATATAAAATATTATTTGTTATATATAAAATATAATTATATATTACAGAAAATATATTATGTATTATATATTATATTAAAATATTGTATATATTATATCCAAGAATATATTATATAAAACATATACAATAAAATATTATATAAGACATATAAAAGCATATATTACATAAAACATATAAAAACATATAAAACATATAAAAGCATATATTATATAAAACATATAAAAGCATATATTATATAAAACATATAAAAGCATATATCATATAAAGCATATAAAAGAAAATTCAGCTCCAGGGTGGATGGAAAGACCCAAAAGTTCCAAGGGTTCAGCAGTGAGGCAAATGACAAGGTCCAGGGGTCCTTAGGTTACATCAGGAGGTCCCATGGCAGCACCAGGAGTCCATAGGGTGTAGACTAAGGAAAAAGACCTGCTGCTCTTCGACCTCATCCTGCTTCTTCACATCGCGGGATCACTTTCTAAACCTCTAGACCATAAATGGGCAAAAATGGAAATTTTTCACGGGAATGAAAATGCCCTGGAGCGACTGTCATTAAATTTGCTGGACAGTGCAGCATCCTGATAGGATCAGACTTGTCTTCCTGTTATCATGAATAATGGATGAGGACAAGCTGTTAGAAGTTGATCTGCCACCAGACAAGCCCCTGCATTTTTTCTCATTTCATCTGGAAACGAGGGTTCTTTCTTGAACTAATAGAGGGCCACCTGCCCTCCCTAACCCACTTCTGTCACTGCCGTGGTGAGAAGACTCCCTGCCTCCTGAGAGTGAAGGGGAGACAGAGAAAGCAGGAGTTCCCCCCTCCCCCCGCTGCCTTCCTTTTAACGCACTGATCTCAGGCTTGTGAGACCCCCTGGGGCTATCAGTGCGAAGATCATGAGTGTGCTTCCCGTTGGGTTCGTGTGGCTTTGTGTCTGACATAGATTCCAATCCTCCTCTGCATTCCTGCCCTTGGTCATGAGAGGGTTCAGGGGGAGAAAACGAGGATGTATCCTGGACAAATCTGTCATTGCTGCTGAGAAAACAAAATAAAACAAAACAAAAAAATTCATACTGTATGATGTTGGGCAACTCACTTAAACTCTCTAGGCCTCAGTTTCCCTCTCTGTAAAACGAAGGAATTGAACTTGACAGCTTCTGCGGTTCCTTCCAGTTCTAGATCAATGGCGCTACTAATCATGGGTCACTAGCTTCATCTTCCTCCCTGGACGGCGTCATCCCTCTTCCTAACTCTACTTTTTTTTTATGTTTTGGTTACTACCGTCCTTTCATCATAGAGTGCCCAGCCTGAGGTCAGGAAGGCTCGTCTTCCTGAGTTCAAATCCAGCCTCAAACCTTTACTAGGTGTGTGACCCTGAGCGAGTCACTTCACCCTGTTTGCCTCAGTTTCCTCATCTGTAAAATGAACTGGAGAAGGAAATGGCAAACCACTCCAGTATCTTTGCCAAGAAAACCCCACAGGGGGTCATGAAAAGTTGAACATGACTGAAAAAAGATGACTGAACAACAAAAGTTGTGTAACCTAAGAGTCATCTGGAACATTTCCCATTGGTCGTCAAGTCTTGTGTTTCTGACTCTACAATATATCATACCCACTACCCCTTACTTGACTTATGCGGACATCACCCTAGGTGGGGCCATTATCTCCTCCCTCTTGGTCTATGAATTACTCTCTGCATCTAGCCTCTCCTGTCTCCAACCCATTCTCCACACTGTTGCCAAATGGATATTCCTAAAACGTATGTCTTCACCATGCCACTCCCCTACTCAAGGAGCCTCAGTGATTTCCTGTTACCACTAGGATAAATTAAAAACTCCTCCATTTGGCATTTAAAGCCCTTTCCAATCTGACTCCAATTTACTATTAATATTTAACATTATACCCCAGCTCAAACTGTCTTACTTGCTGTTTCTCATATAGGTCACTAGGTGGTACAGTGGTTAAAACCCCCAGACCTGGAGTCAGGAAAACCTGAGTACAAATCCAGTCCTATACACTTACTAGCTGGGTGACTCTGGGCCATTACTTAACCATTTTGTCGACCTCAGTTTCATCATCTGTAAAATGGACATAATAATTGCACCTATCTCTTAGGTTCGTAAGGATAAAATGAGATATTTGTAAAGCGCTTTAGAAATGCCCTACGAATGTATATGTAGAGCCTACATCAGATTGTATACCATCTTAGGGAGGTAAGTGTAGAGGGAGGGGGAGAAAATTAAAAACTCAAAAGCTTATGGAAGTGAATGTTGAAAACTAAAAATAAATACATTTTAAAAAAGAAATGCCCCACAGAGGGGCAACTAGGTGGCACAGTGGATAGAACACCCACCCTAGAGTCAGGAGGATTTGAGTCCAAATCTGACCCATGACACTTACTAGCTGTGTGACCCTAGGCAAGTCACTTAACCCTGATTGCCTTGCCAAAAAAAGAAAAAATGCTCTATAGAAGTGCTAGTGATGATGGTGATGATGATGACGATGATGATGATGACGATGATGATGACATTCTATCTCTTGTCTCTGGACCTTTGAACAGATTCTTATCTATACCTGGAAAGTCCTCCCTCCTTACCTCCAGCGCTTGAGATCCCTAGCTTCCTTCAAGGGCTGAATCTTACATGAAACTTTCTCTGATACTTCCCTTCCCCTCCCCCCATTTGTTAGTGCTCTCTGGCCCAAAATTAATTTATATTTACTTTGAATGTACTTTGCACTTCCTTATCTATGTATATGTTGTATCCCTTGAATAGAATGTAAACCCCTTGAGGGCAGGAACTGTGTTTGCCTTTCTTTGCATCTCCAGCTTACACTCAAGCACGTTGCCTGGCACATAGTAAAATGGTCATTTAATACACTTAGCAAATGACTGTTGACTGACTGACATGTATTCCCCCAAAGGACTGTAAACTCTTTGAGGGCAAAAACTTACATTTTTTTTCTTTTATATCCCCAGCAGAGGACCTAGCACATAGTCATCATTTCCTAAATGCTTTTTGAATTAAATTGCATCATCATTATTATTGTGATTATTACTGTCAGAAGGTGGCCCAGTAATGGTCTTTGGAAAATACCTATTTGTTTTTTCCTGAAGATTTCAAGGTATTCAGAGCAAGGATAATGATTTCTTCTGCATTTTACATGTAACATCCACAATTTGTATATGTATGCCTTAGAAAAGAAATCTACTTCTTTAGAATCAACTAACACCTCCCTGGAAGCTTAAAATCATTTAGAACTATTCTGCAGAGGACTGACATCATCCTAAGGGGGTCTTCTCCCCTTGGTTTTAATCCTCAGCCTGTTTAGAGGGAAATGGGAAATTTGTGAGACGTTGCCTCCTGTTCTCACTATGCCAAAGCCTGAATCCTCTGCTTGCTGGTTTCCTAATCACTTCCAAAGCAGGGGTTGGTGATTACTCCATAGACTCTGGAGAAAGTGTCTGCTCCAGTGAGAAAGAAAGCAGCAGGAGCCAATGAACTCATGCAAACGAGGATTCTAATTGTTTTCATGCAAATTGTTTTTAGCAGTAGGGAGATAATGAGGCACATGAAATACTGGAGATAAGCAGAGTTTCTTCCAAACCAAACCTTCCTGGTGGCTTTAATGAAAGATTGACCTGGCCTTCACTTCCCCTCGGGAAGTCTGGGCATTATTAATCTTACCCACCCTTCACGAAGAAGTTTCTAAATTTTCTATGTTAGATGAATGAATGGATGGATGGATGGATGGATGGATGGGTGGATGGATGGATGGATGGATGGTTGTTTAATACTGTCTTTCTACCTTCATTTCCCTGTCCTAGTTTAATCTCATCTCTCTGGTCCCAAATACAGAAATACTCCAATGGAACAGTGATCTCATCAATGTAGATATTCCTTCCAATCATGCAGATTTCAGCCCATCCCAAATCACCCACCCTGGGTAGTTTGGACATCTTGTCCATTTCCTCTTCTAAGTTCACCACAGAAGGTCCACCCAGTGGGCTAGGGGGCTATCCTGCAGTTCTCTTGGCATCTCAAGGATATCCATAGAGTGCCAGATTATCCATTGGGTTATTCTCGGCTCTTGCCACATAGAATTATAAATTTAGAGTTGGAATGGAGCTCACAGTCCAACTGGTCCATTTCCCTCATTTTACAGATGAAGAAACTAAGACCCAGGGAAGTTAGATGACTTGCCCAAAGACACAGAGGTAATAATAGCTTTAGAAGTAGAATTTGAGGGGCAGTTAGGTGGCACAGTGGATAGAGCACCAGCCCTGGAATCAGGAGGAGCGGAGTTCAAATCCAACCTCAGACATTTAACCCTTGCCAGCTGTGTGACCTTGGGCAAGTCACTTAACCTCATTGCGTAGCCAAAAAAAAAAAAAAGAAGTAGGATTTGAACCCAGAGCCTCCAACATTCTTTCTATGCTACCATGCTATGAGACCAGACCTTTTTTTTTTTTCCACTGTAATATTTCATTGATGAGATCCTTTACTCATCCTAAGTAATTCCTTGTTTACAATGTGTTACAACCAGTTCATATCCTATATCTCCTCACTATCTTTTACATAATCCTCAGTTTCCATTCGTTGGAGGCTATGGCATGCAAAAATAACTTAATCCCATACAATAACATAGGAAGAACACCAGTATTTTTTTAATGTGCCTTTGTTTCAGAAAGAAGGTTGAGGTTATTAAAATAATGATGTCATTTCCCAAAGGTAACTCGGCCCACTCTTCTTCCCAAACTCTGGGTTTGGGGATCTATTTAATCACACTCATTTCTGAAATTATTAATAGTTTCTGCGGAATAAGTATCTTTGACAAGGTGATCTTTATTCCTGTCATGGACCTAGGTGAATAAGTTCTACAGGGTGAGACTTACTTCTGTGAGTCATACTTCCCACTATTTCTCTGAAGGCTCTTAGAGATGCAGGACTAGGGATAAAAAATGTGACTTGCATCGCCCAACAAGCTTGTTTTATTGGTTGGTTTTGCTTAGATGTTCTTCTTTGTTATAGCATACCTAGTAGAACAGGAAAGGATAAGTGATATAAAAATATTATATATATATATATATGTATATAATATATATACTTATTTCCATATATACATGTGTGTGAATATATATGTACATATACACACATACACAATTATCCCTTCCCCATTGCGACTTTCTCCATCACAGTTTCAATATATCACATATTGTGGGTCAGCATAAGAAATTAAATGGGAATTTTTGGAGAGTTTTGCAGAAGACAACATGCAAAGGCCAGAAGACCACACAGAAAAGGTTTAGAAACTCAGAAATGCATAAAATATATGTATAGTCTTCTATATCAATATAGTTTATCTTTTTTTCTACCAAAATTAATTTATTTATTCAATATCATACCAATCCAACCAACCAAAAAATTATTTTACAGAGCGAGAGAAAAATAGTAAGAAAATTTGTCTGGAAAAAAAGGTCAAAAATAACAGTGAAAAAGAATGTGAAGGAAGGCAGTTTAGCACTACCAGATTTCAAACTGTATTACAAAGCAGTACTCATAAAAAACAGTCTGGTACTGGCTAAGAAATAGAATGGTAAATCAGTTACAGTTTATCTTTTAATAATATAATAATGCAGACTCCTTCTCTGCTACAAGGGGAGGGCCAAAAAAAATTTCACACGGATTTTCCGGATTGCAGGGGTGCCATGCCCCTAAACCCGCATGATGTGGAAGGGATAACTATACATATATATGTATGTATATGTATACATGTGTGTCTGTATTGCAATATATACATATATATGTATATATAAATTCTGACAAAATAAATAAATTAAAAAGAAATCGTGCCCTATAGCCTATATGTGGTCACTGATTGTTTCTCCTGACTAAAGTTATCCCTGACTGTGAGGGATCTCCCTTGACCACAGTAGTCTGATAAGAAGTATCTTTTGTCCTCATCCATCCTTTGTCCATGATTATCACTCAGGTTGCAAAAAGAGGGGTGTAGTTACTAACCACCCACCCAATTTGATAGCTAGATACTACCTGACTACAGAGTTAGTCGTCCCAGTGACATCCCTCTGATTCTATATTGCCATACCCTTGACTGGCAGAGTAGTTTTTTAAATCCCTTGATAAGCTAAAAGCTTATTTCTATAAGCTGTATTGACTCAAATTCTTACAATCTGTGAGTTACTCCTGGGACTAACTCCATTCCTACCTATCAGAGCATTACAGAATTGGCCAGGAAGCAGTCTGTTTGGACTTTGAAGAGGCATAAAAGATAGTCTGTATGACAGCGTATCAGATAAGGGAGGGTCTGGAAGCGGATGTGGTCAGCTTAGATTTCTAGGAAGTTATTTTCCAAACAAGATGATACTCTGTTACACCAAGGAGACATTCTTGATTGTGCTGTCCTATTAATAATAATAGTAGCTAGCATTTACATAGGGTTAAAAGTTTACAAAGCACTATACAAATATGAATTCATTTAATTCTCACAACAATCCTGGGAGGTAAGTGCTTTTGTGTATGTGTGTGTGTGTGTTTGTGCATGTGTTTAAATTAGTTTATTTTTAGTTTTCAACATTCAATTCCATAAGCTTTTGAGTTTTAAATTTTCCCACCTCCCTCCCCAAGACGGTGCACAATCTGATAGAGGCTCTACATACACATTCCTGTTAAACATATTTTCACATTACTCATGTTGTAAAGAAGAATTAGAATCAATAGGAGGAAGCACAAGAAAGAAGAAACAAAACAAAAGAGCAAACAGTATGCTTTGATCTGCATTCAGACTCCATAGTTCTTTCTCTGGATGTGGATACCATTTTCTATCATGAGACTTTTGGAGTTGTCTTAGATCTTTGCATTGCTGAGAAGAGCTAAGTCAGTCATCGCACTGTGTGGCTGTTACTGTGTACAATGATCGCCTGGTTCTGCTCACTTCACTCAGCATCAGTCCATACAAGTCTTTCCAGGTTTTTCTGAAGTCTGCCTGCTCATCATTTATTATAACACAATAATATTCCATTGCATCCATATACCACAACATGTTCAGCCATTCCCCAATTGATGGGCATCCCCTCAATTTCCAATTCTTTGCCACCACACAAAGAGCTGCTATAAATGTTTTTGTCCATGTGGGTCCTTTTCCCATTTGTATGATCTCTTTGGGATACAGCCCAAAAGTGCTATTGCTGGGTCAAAGGGTATGCACATTTTTACAGTCCTTTGAACATAGTTCCAAATTGCTCTCCAAGGTAGGTGGTGTTATTATACCCATTTTATAGAGGAGGAAACTGAGGCAAACAGCGGTGAAGTGACTTGCCCAGAGTGTCACAGCTATTAAGTATCTGAGGCCAAATTTGAACTCAAGTCTTCCTAACTCCAGACCTGGCATTTTATCCACTGTATTTCCTGTTGTTTTTTTTTTTCAAACATACGCACAGGGGGGGGGTGGGGGGGTGGGCCTAGACTTGGAGCCTTGGGGAAAGAAGCCTTGGGTTAATGTTCCATTTCTGAAACCTACTGGTTTTGTGACTCTGGGCAAGTCATTTAACTGCAGAGTATTCCAAGTAACTCTCTAAGACTATAAGTTATGCAGAAAGTGACCATCTGCATTCACAGAGGCAGTATCTTCACTGGGAGTTCCCTGAAATCACAGATCCAGAGGGAAAATTACATGCAAACAAGTAAATCATTAATATGTATTTATAAGATAATATTAATAATATGCAATTGGCTAGGCAACCCACTGATTGAGCTCAGTGCTTCCTAATCTTTTCTGGTATGAAGACTCCTTTTCTTTTCTTTTCTTTTCTTTCCTTATTTTTTTGTTGTTGTTTTGTGGGGAAATGGAGGGAGGTAATCGAGGTTAAGTGACTTGCCCAGGGTCTCACAGCTAGTAAGTATCTGAGGCCAAATTTGAACTCAGGTCTTCCTAACTCCAGGTCCAGCACTCCATCCATTATACTTTTTTTTTTTTACATATACACAGGGGGCATAGACCTAGAGCCTCAGGGAAAGAAGACTTGGATTAATGTCCCATCTCTGAAACCTACTGGCTATATGACCCTGGACAAGTCACTTAACCACAGAGTATTCCAGGTAACTCTTTAAGACTATAAGTTATACAGAAGGTGCCCATCTGCACTGGTAGAGGCAGTATCCTCACTGGGAGTTCCCTGAAATCACTGATCAATAGGGGAAAATGCGTGCAAACAAGTAGATGACGAATACGTATTGCCCAGATTTATAATATGCAATTGGCTAGGCAACCCACTGATTGAGTCCAGTGCTTCCCAACCTTTTCTAGTATGAAGAATTGTTTTCTTTTCTTTTGTTTTCTGTTGTTGTTGTTGTTGTTTTGCGGGGGAATGGAGGGAGGGAGTTGGGGTTAAGTGACTTGCCCAGGGTCACATAGCTAGTAAGTGTCTGAGGCCAGATTTGAACTCAGGTCCCCCTGACTCCACAGCTGGTGCTTTATCCACTGCACCACCTAGCTGCCCCGGAACACTCATTTCCAAAGTAAGAAAACTTTGCAAATTCCCACATGATAATAGTTATCCCCTTAGTAAACACTGATTGAGAAAATGTAAAATGACAAAAGTAACATTTTTAAACGAATGTATGTTTTATTCACCATGGCTGCATCTACATATGTTTGAAAACATGTAATAGATATTAGGGTGAAACATTATCACTGAGAAAACGTTGCTGGAACTAAATCTAGATCCAAATGACCATTCTTGGTGTGAACAATGGAGTCAAGGAAGTCTGGGGGGAGCTCCACGGACCCTGCTGGGAAACCCCAAGTTAATTTATTGATTTCTCTTTACCCAACACTCCTTGGACATGGACAGGGAGCTGGGTTCTGAGTTCACAGGATCAAAGAGTTAGAGCTGGATGGGACCTGAGAAGCTATTTATTCAACCCCCTCATTTTACCTAGTTTGGCCAAAGGGACTGAGAGTAAGCGACTTTTCCAGGGTCAGATAACTAGTAAATTTTCTGAGACAAGATGCAAAATAAACAACCTCCTGATTCCCAGTCCAGCACTCTGTTCATTGAGTCACCTGGCTTCCTGAGAGAGAGAGAAAGAGAGAGAGAGACAGAGAGACAGAGAAGAGAGAAGAGAGAGGGAGAAGAGAGACAGAGAGAAAGAAAGAAAGAAGAAAGAGAGACAGAGAAAGAGAGAAAAGAGAGGCAGAGCAGAGAAAGAGAGAAGAAAGAGACAGAGAGAGAAGAGAGACAGAGAAAGACAGAGAAGGGAGGGAGGAAGGAAGGAAGGAAGAAGGGGAAAAGAAAGAGAAAAAGAGAAGAAAGAAGGAAGGAAGAAAAGAGAGAAAGGAAGGAGGGGGAAAGAGAAAGAAAAATAAG
>NW_020953194.1:12929-29842 GCF_900497805.2 Vombatus ursinus | reverse complement strand
TGTGTGTGTGTGTGTGTGTGTGTGTGTGTGTGTGTGTGTGTGTGTGTTTAAAGAAGGCTATGGTGGCATTTAATATTTTAAAAGTAAAGGTTCTTCTATTACATAAAAGGAACATTCTCAAGCTACCATCTGCGTTCTCACTTCATACCTTCTATTTACTTCCAGCATTTATAACCTCCTTGTTTTTTCTAACTATAAACTGTCCTCTTTATACGTACTTGCCAACAAGCCGGCAGGGATGAACACTGAAATGTCATAAATCTAACTTCAAAACCCTTCCTCCATCTCTTTTTGACCCACCCGACTTTGTTTCTGTCCTCTTTCCAAATTCTAACCCTCCTTCCGGTGTTCAGCCCTGACATATCAGCTCTCTTTGGTAACCAGAGACAACATGACCCCTAAGTTCACTGCTTTGTTGTCATTCCATCAATTAGTCATGTCCGACTGTCCATGACCCAATTTGGGGTTTTCGTGGCAGAGATACTGGGGTGGTTTGCCATTTCCTTTTCCATCATAGAGGCATCATAGCTATCATAGATCAAGAGTAGAAGGGACTCAGATGCCATTTAATCCAACTCCTTTATTTTATAGTAGGGAAACTGAGGCCCAAGGGTTTAAGTGACCTGCCCAAAGTCACCTAAGTGGTAAATAGAAGAGCCCAGATATGGAACCAGATCTGTTAACTCCAAATCAACATGCTTCCCACTGTACCATATTGCCTTTTGAAAAGAGTAAACATCCATGACCTTTCTTTAGTACATGGCAACATGTTGTAGAAAAGAGAGAAAAAGCACTGGATTTGGAATCATAAGACCTGAATCAAATCCAATTGCTTCCACTTACTACCTGTGTGACCTTGGATAAGTCTCTCTACCTTCCTGGACCTCAGTTTCTTAATTTGCAGAATGAAGAGCTTAGATTATGTCAGAAGTTCTTAACCTGGGTTCTATGGACCCCTAAGGGGTCTGTGGATAGATTTCAGGTAGTTTCTGAAAATTACATCATTATTTTCACTTGCCCTTGGCTTCATTTGAAATTCTATTTATTTTTTGCATTTAAAAATGTGATTCTGAGAAGGGGTCCAGAGGATTCACCAGATTGCCAAAGGAGTCTATAACATGCAAAAAAGGTTAAGAACTCCTGCCCTGGGTGGTCTCTGTCCATATACCTCTCTGTCCTCCAAAACCAGCCATATCTGGCAATAGGGTTTGTAGGACAAATCTCTAACATGTCTTGGAGGAAGAGTTTTCCTTCTTTTCCTCAGAGCTTAGAGATTGGGTCCCTGGAGATGGAAATGGGGAAGGTGGGAAAGAATGTTGGCATCAAAGACAGAGAAGTTTCTGAGGAGTGCAGAGAGAGTTGGAGAGGAGGAGGACCAAGGGGATGGGAGGTAGGAGGGAGATTAGATGAGAAGAGAGAAAGGCTGGTGTTGAGGGGGGACACCGTTGACTGATAAGGACCCAGGATAGAGTAGGGAAGGACCTTTACTATTCACTGCTGTTTTCTTGTTGTGGTTATTGTTGTTTGTCCTTCACTATCAAAGAGGACCATGACATCAGGAAGGTGATGCCATGACTTGCAAGCGAATTGGATTTAAGTGAGGGAGGACTATGCAAGGTCACCAGCCTCACTTTCTCCTCTGGAGCCATCTGGGTCCAGTGGCAAGATATAGATCAGGATGACTAGAGATGGCCCCCTGCTATGTTCTACTCCCTGCTTGAAAATCCTACAAATCCTCAACTGGCTTACAGGTCTACCAGGTGTCACTTAGCGATTTATTGGTAGATTCCATCTACTTGTTGGGAATCCTTGATTTACAGAATACTGTAGGAGTAGAAGAAGAATACCATGGAAAATTTGGGGCTTGCTGAATGCACAACCCAAAATGAAGGCTGTCTTCAAACTGCTTTTCATGATGTTTTAGAGAGTTAAAACAAATACCAAAATTTATGACTTATTTATAACAATATAGCTCCTTCCATGAGGGCACAAATTTTTATTTTTGTGTCTGTATCTCTAGAGCCTAGCACAGTGTTTGAAACATGAGGGTAGGGAATGGGAGAGGGTTAATAAACCCTCATTAAAATATAATAAAAGATGTTAAAATTGTCTTTACATGTAATTGGAAAAATAAAATACTATTAAAAAAGAACTATATTAAAATATCAGAGAAGATGAGGAAGCTATAGGGTAGGTCAACATTTTTGAAACTAGGATGCCTATCATTTGATTTTATGGCCGCCCTTCACACACTAAAAATCCCATCCCAAATGGACTATTTTCTGTTCCTAAAATTGATATTCAATCTCCTGCACCCACACTTTTGCAGAGGCTGTACCTCATGCCAGTAATACCCTCCCTTCTCACCTCTATCTTTTAGAATTCCTAGATTACTTCAAAGTTCAGTTCAGATGTCACTTCCAACTAGAAAACTTTCCTGCTATTAGTGCTCCTTTCCCCCTCCAATTATCTTATATTTGATTATCTGGGCACATGTAGCATTTCTTCCATTAAGTTCCATGAGGATAAAGACAACCTTGGTTTTGCCTCTGTATCTCCAGAGGCTTGCACACAGTAGGTGTTAACTAAATGTTTAATTGAATAGTATCTTCCTGTCCTGGTAAAAGTGCTTTGTTGCACAGCATTTATTTTTTAAATTAAATTTTAAATTAAATGAATTAAAATTATTTTGTTTTGAAAACTTAGAATGTTATGACATCCTTTGGGACACTTGGAGGACCGGTGGGATGTCATAAACCCAGGGTTGGTTATCTCTAGTAGGGATTTTCAATGGAGATTTGAAAGATAGACAGAGTTGGAAGAAACCTTAGTCATATAGGATTGTAGGATTACAGAATCATCAATTAAAAACTAGACAGCACCTCAAATTCAATTTCTTCATATCATAGATGAGGAAAGAGAGATCCAGAGAGATGAATTGGCCAAACCCTGATATAAGAAGACCCGTATTTAAATTTTACCCCCAATACTTCTGTGACATATTAAAAAGTTCAAGAGACATAGTTTCTGGGTAATTAGTCATTTTATTAGTCATGCTAGCATATAATTAATAAAAGGGGTCAGTAGCACCCTCAAATGCCAAAGACCCATCATGGAACCTACTCCACACTTATATGCCCTTGGAAGAGTGGGTGTTCCTGAGGGTGGCAAACAACTCTAATTGGTTAACAATTAGAATGAGAGAATCAATATTATAATGAGAGGTGGGCTTATTCTAATGATGGTCTGGGGGACATAACTTTGATCACTCAGTCTTGGCCAAAGAAACTTGTCTATACCCATATTACCCCATTTACGACAATCTAGACAAAAGGAAGAATCCACATTTTCCCAGACCTATCTGAGTAAAACACAATGGGCCAGAATCCATCAATTTACCTAAACTAAAATTTACCTTTTGAACAGATCTGAGTTTTTCCTCTCAATATAAGCCTTGCCCTTCAAAGGCTGCCTGAATAACCTACAGGGGCTGATTTCTGAATGAGGAAATAGAAAAGAAGAAAAACTTTAGTCCTCATTCAATAATTGGTTATTAACATAAATGAGAAAGAATTGTTTCTCTCATTTACAAGCTCTAGTCCTACAGTAAACTGCTTAACCTTTCTGAGTCTCAGTTTACTCATCTATGTTGTTTGTCCTTTGTTCTCCAAGAGGACCATGACATCAGGAAGGTGATGCCATGACTTGCAAATGAATTGAATTTAAGTGAGAGAGGGCTGTGCAAGGTCACCAGCCTCACTTTCTCCTCCAGAGCCATCTGGGTCCAGTGGCCAGATATGGATCAGGATGACTGGAGATGGCCCCGCTACTCATCTTTAAAATGGGGATGAAACCAGAAGTACCTAATAATAAGAGTAAGGTGAGGCATAAATAAGAAAATACATGTAAATTCCTTGAAAATCATAAAATATCATGTAAATGTCAGTTATTCCTATTAATCAAGCAGTAGGTCCTGGTTTCCTAAGAAGGAGAGAAGGGAAAGAATTATGAAAGCAGGAGCTGAGAGGACAGAATCCAAAGGGGGGGGGGGATCCTTTGAATGAAGCCATCAGGAGAGTGAGGGCTCAGTCCTGGGGTGTGGGTAGATAGATGATGACTGGGGATAAAGCTACATACAGCATGGGACCCCAGAAACAGACATTCAACTTATTTGTTCTAATCTCACACATACCCAAGACCAGCTCTGACTAAAGTCCCTGAGTATTCCCAAGGCATAGGTCAGGGGAAATGATCTGCTAGGGATTTTATCTCAGCTACCTTTTTAGAAATATTTATGTTTTCTGTTCTTGGAGAAGTGACTAGGAAATATGTGTTTGGCCCAGGAAAAGATCTCATATATACAAAAATATTTATAGCAACACTTCTTTGTGGTCTGAAAAAAAAACTGAAAACTAAGTGATGGCCAATCTGTTTGGGAGTGGCTGAACAAACTGATGCATGAATGTAATGGAACAATATTGAGCACTAAGAAATAATAAATATGAACAAGTCAGAGACTCTTGGAAAGACTTGGTCAAATGAATAAAGAGCAAGGTAGACAGAACCAAGAGACTAGTCTCCCTCATGACCACAATAATGGAAAGGAAAACAAGACTGAAAGATAGAGGACCTCTGATCCATGCTGTGACTTTGGAGGACTGAGGATGAAATATACTTGTCGTCACTGGCTCAGAGTGACTATAATCCTTACCTATATGTATTGTAGTTGCCATAAATGACATTCAGTATTGGCCATGGCCAATACATTGGTTTGTTTGGCTTAACCAAACTTCTTTTTGATAAGAAAGGGATCTATTTGGTGTGGGGATGGAGTAGTCATTTGGAAATGACATTGATATTTTTAGAAGCATCAATAGAACCTTTATTATAAAAGAACAAAAAAATGTCCTTTGCTAGCAAGGAAGGAGATACACTCTTTTTTCTACCTATTAAAGCCTCTGGCTGTTCCTAATTCACTGCCTTCATGGAAAAAAAAAAGAATCTTGACAGTGTAAATATTTAATCACCATTAAAAATATTCAATAAATGAAAGGAATCAAGTTTCAAATTGGTGAGGTCAGATGATTAAACTGT
Source organism: Vombatus ursinus (assembly GCF_900497805.2). Classification (NCBI taxonomy): domain Eukaryota; kingdom Metazoa; phylum Chordata; class Mammalia; order Diprotodontia; family Vombatidae; genus Vombatus; species Vombatus ursinus. The sequence goes on along the minus strand of NW_020953194.1, from coordinate 24,748 downwards.
GGAAGGCACATCACGGCAAAAAATAAGTGCTCACTAAAAAAAAAAAAATACACTTTGGAGAATTCAGTTTTCATTTCAGTATCTTCCACAGCAGTATTTCTTGAGTTGTGGAGGATCTAAGAAAATTCAGGTTGCTTTTAAGTGGAGAAAAGGAGTGATAGAGATAAAATATTCATTTTATTCATCCATCCATTCATTTAAAAAGCATTAATTTATTAAGCACTTACTAGGTAAAAGGCACTGTACTAGGTATTAGGTGAACAAAAATAAAAATGAAATAGCCCTGCCCTCAAGGAGCTTCCATTCTATTGGGCCAGGGATTCTTAACCTGAGGTTCATGGACAGATGTCAGGGGTCCAAGAATTTGGATGGGAAAAAAATTCTTCTTTCTTTTCACTAACCTCTAACTGAAATTTGGAATTTCCTCCAATTATTACTATAGGTGAAAAATATTATTATTTAGCTTCAGAAAAAAATTAATTTTATTCATGAATGAACCACTACTGTGGGCAGTATGTGTCTAGAGGGGTGGGAGCCTCTCACCATGGCCCATGAAGACCATTATTATTCTAAAAATAAAATTACTCTAAAAATTTTTAAAAAATGGATAGAGAGCTGGACCTAGAGTCAGGAAGACCTGAGTTCAAATCCAGCTCTAGACACTTGCTAGCTATGTGACTCTGGGAAAGTCATTTAACCTCTGTCTGCCTCAATTTCCTCATCTGTAAAATGGGAACAATAATAGCACCTACCTCCCAGAGTTGTTCTGAGGACAAAAATGTGACAATATTTGCAAAGTGCTTTATAAATCTTATTAAAACCCTATGGAAATGCTAGCGATCATTACTATTATTATTGAAAAGGAAATCTATATATTTAACCAGAATGCCAGGGGGTTCATGACCCCAAAAAGAGTTGTACTAGAGAAAACAACATGTGTGAATGTCAATACAAAATGATTTTAGTTGAGGTATAGGCTATTAACGGTGGCGGGGGGGGGGAGGGGGGGGCGGTAATCAGGAAAGGTTTTGTTTAGCAAAAGGCCCATGAGCTCAAGAGGCAGCAAGGTCTAATAAGAGCAATCATTGCTGTAGAGTGGGAGGACTAGATTGATGTATCAGAGAGTTAAGTCTGAATTTTGCCCAAGAGGCATTAGGGAGCAGCTGAAGGTTCTAGAGCCAGGGCAAAACAGGGTCAGAGGTGTGAGGAAGCCAGCAAATCTTTTCTCTAGTTTACTTTTTTTTTTTTTTTTAATGATCCTGTTTCTGCAAGAATGAGCAAAAGTAAAATCTCTAGCATCTGCCAAACATTCTGCTTTAGCTCACAGTCCTGGGTGGAAATGACCAAGTTGGAAAAGACAGTTATGTTCATTTTTCTACCTTCTGTTTGAAAATAAACTTCCCAGATCACTGAATCACAAGATCTCAGAGTGGGACAGGAAGACTTCAGGGACCATATACTACAGCTTCATAGTTGGCTGGCCCGAAACCCACTCCACAACATTGCTGGGGAGTGAGTGATCTTCCAGCCTCTAAAACAGGATTCCAGTCGTGCCCCCATTTGACCCCTCACAACCCCCCCTAGCAAGCCCTGGCCTGGCTACTTCTTCCAAACGTGAATTTTTTTTTTAATTACCTAAGAAGGATCCTGCTTCCTGGGGCATGGAATAGGACATCATGTGGGAAAGCCTACGCTAACAGAATCACAGTGATGCTTTCTCCACAAAGAGATTTCAGGGAACCGAATTTTTGGAGCCAAAAACTGAGAGTTTTATTTTGCCTGGCGGTATTACAGATTTTCCATCAATGGATGAGCACAGCCCAGACATTGCCAGCTCTAAAAATTTTGTGAATCTCAGATTTTTCCTCTGGTACAGCAAGAGTTGAAAATGCTACAGCTAAGGTCAATTTCTAGTGGGGGGAAAAGAATGAATGACAAGTAAAGCAGAAAGAAGATAAATAGAAGGGATTAAAGGAAAAGGGCAGAAAGGGTAGATAAATGTATAGGTGCTCCTTCCATAGATAGGCGGCTTTAAAAAAAAAAGTGATTCATGATGTTAAGGATGTCAACACTGTGTGGACCCCATCAGATTGGCAAAGATAGCAAAAAATGAAAATGGTAATTGGTAGAGAAGTTATTGGGAGACAGGCACACAAATACACTGGTAGTAGGGTTGTGAATTGGGCCAACATTTCTGAAAAATAATTTGGAATCATACCAGAAAAGTATCCACTGGACATATTCTCAGCTAGGTGACACAATGGATAGAGCTCTGGTCTGGAAGTCAGGAAGACCTGAGTTCAAATCCTGCCCTAGACACTTACTAGCTGTGTGACCCTGAGCAAGTTAATCTCTGTCTGCCTCAATTTCCTCATCAGTAAAATAGAGAATGGGGAAACTAGGTGTTGCAGTGGATTGAGTGTTGGGCCTGGAGTCAGGAAGACTCATCTCCCTGAGTTCAAATCTGGCCTCAGACATTTACTAGCTGGGTGACCCTGGATAGTCACTTCACCCTGTTTTCCTCAGTTTCCTCATCTGTCAAATGAGCTGGAGAAAGAAATGGCAAACCACTCTAGTATCTTTACCAAGAAAACCCCAGCTGAGGTCACAAGTGACTGAAAAACAACTGAACAACAACAAAAATAGAGATAATAATAGTATCTTCCACCCAAGGCTGTTTGAAAGATCAAGTGAGATGATATTTGTGAAGTGCTTTGCCAACCTTAAAGTTTTATGTAAATGCCAGTTATCTATCCTAAGGAGGTCAAAGACAAATGTATTACACACACACACACACACACACACACACACACACACACACATATCTATGTCTATATCTATGTGTGTGTGTATATATATATATACATATATATACACATATCTATGTCTATATGTATGTGTGTGTGTGTATATATATATATACATATATATATACACACACACATACATAATTCTTATACGGGCACTTCTTGTGATAGCAAAGAATTGGAAATGAAATGGTAACCATTGAGAGAATGGTGAAGAAAATTATTGTGCCATAAAAAGTAATGTATATGAGAAACCTGGGAAGACCTCTTTGGATCACTGTAAAGTGAAAATGAATAAACCAGGAGAATAATGTATAAAATAACAAAAATATCAGAAGGGAATTCAACTTTGAAATATTGGAGAACTCTGAGAAATTAGATGACCAACCATGATTCCAGAGGATCGAAGGTGAAACATGCTCCCCATCTCCTGACAGAGATGATAGACCCAAGGTACAGAATGAGACAGACATTTCTGGACAAGGCCAGTGAGGGAATGTGTTTCCCTTGATCATGTTTGTTTATTCATTTATTATTCATTTGGGATAGGGAAAGAAAACAAATGCTTGTTATTTCAAAAAATGAAAAGAAATTGCAAAAATAAAATAAACAATGACTACGAAGACTTCAAAGAAACTTATGAAGACTTGTCTATGAACTGATACAGAGTGAATCAAGTAGAACCCAGAGAGCAATTTGCCCAGTGACCACAATAATGAAAACTACATTGGAAGGCATCAGAATTGTGATTGGTATCATAACCAATTAGGTTGTGTTAGTAAGGTTTTCTAAAATACTCTTTTCTACCCTCTTTCTTTTCAATGTTTTGTTATAGCGGCTGGCTTTCAGAATAGGGGAGGAGGTGAGGAAGGTCTTTGAAATCAAGGTGATGCAAAAAAAAGATACAAAATTATGTAATTATATAAAATTACCTAAAAAGATATAAATTAAAACAACTTTTAAAAGAGTATCAATACAACATTCATTTAAAACAAATTAAAACACACTGTGTGGATCTTCAGTCCTTGAGTACCTTTGAAGAGGATGTGTGAATGCTGATTTCTTTCTACCAAGATAAGCTGATCACCTGAAATCTCATCATTATGCAGATTGACTCAATTTTTTTACATTCAGCATCTTCTCAAAGCCCTCACTTGCCTCTCCCCTCTGATAGGAGGGATAGAGGGTGGAGTAATAAATTCCTCCCAAAGGCTCAGGATTTTGCAGATTAAGTCTCCATTTTCCATCAGCAGCCCTGCACGGAAGATGGAGCCCCATCACCCGGTAGTGAGGCTCCCATTCCCAGACTCCCACTTTTCAGCTTCCCTTTGTGTGTTTTCTCCCCCCATTCGATTGTAAGTTCCTCAAGGGCAGGGACTATCTATGCTGTGCCTGACACATTTGTGGTGGTTGTTGTTATTTAGTCTTGTCTTCAAGACCCCATTTGGGGTTTTCTTGGCAAAGATACCAGAGTGGTTGGCCATTTCCTTATCCTGGCTCATCATGGTTTAGTAAACAATTGTCCAATTGAATTGATTTTGGTGACTTGATAAGGTAGTGTGACTGACAGGATCATTAAACTAAAGATCAGGCGATGGGGTTCAAGTCTGAACTCTGCTCTGAACCAGCTGTGTGACTTTGGGCAAATAGTTTTGTCTCTGATCTCATGTACCATGAGGGCTTTGGATGAGATGACTTCAGAAGTTCCCTGTCACATCTCATCTTGCATAAACGCTAAATGTGGCAACCAACCATCCTGTAGGGTTGAAGACACTTCTCTCCTGGTCATTTCAATGTATTAATTCACTGGGGGAAGGACAGAGTTGGAGAAGGCAAGGAAGGGGCAGCTAGGTGGCGCAGTGGATAGAGCACTGGCCCTAGAATCAGGAGGACCTGTGTTCAAATCCGGCTTCAGACACTTGATACTAGCTGTGTGACCCTGGGCAAGTCACTTAACCTCATTGCCTCGCCAAAACAAGAAAGAAAAAAAAGAAGAAGGCAAGGAAGAGCCAGTCCAGGGAAGTTACCAGTATGTGGAACTGCCAGTAGCCCATCTACTATATCTTCAGCTCAAGGAGCTGATGTACTGAGCAACCTTGGAGTTACCTTTCTTTATCTTATCTGCTACTATTCACTTAAAGAACAGGAGTCATTATTAATTCAAGGTCCCTAGGTTCTGGCAGCTCTAGTCTTTTAAGGTATTTAAGCCTATCTGCCAGGAACCAGTTAGCTAGAGAGATGGGGCCTGGGAATACTTTGACAGGGATTCTCCCAGGGGTGATAGGTAGGCTATATAATAAGAATAATGACAACAATAGACATTTATGCATTTATATAGCCCTAAACCTTAGCAAAGCCCTTTACAGATATTATCTCATCTGATCCCACGCTACTTACTGAAGAGGTAAACCTCTTTAGGGAGGAAGAATGAATGATAAGACAAGGAGAAAATCATGTGTTTCTAGCTAGAAGGGACCTCAGAGGTTATCCGGTCCAAACCCCCCTTTTTAGTGAAGAGGATACAGAGGCCTCCGGAGGTCACAGGACCATTGATTTAAAGATAGAAGGGTGCTTAAGAGGCTTTCTAGCCCAGCCCCCTCATTTTACAGATGAGGAAACTAAGGTAGCAAATGAAAGAGCCAGGATTTGAACCCAGGTCAATTAATCAGTCAACAAGCATTTATTAAGCACCTACTATGAGGCAGGCACTGTGCTAGGTGCTGAGGACACATATCAAAAATTAAAGTTACTGCTGTCAAGGCACTTATCAGGGGAGATAATATATATACCTATAAGTATATATAAAATAAATTCAAGTTAATTAGGGGGAGGTATACAAGAACATGGGGGGAGATCAGAAAGGGCTTCATGTAGAAGGTGGTATTTGGGCTGAGTTTTGAATGAAATGAAGAATTCTAAGAGGTAGAGGGGAGAAAGGAGCATATCCCAGGCGTGAGTGACAGCCTGTGGGGAAGGCAAATACAGCACTTTTCCCACAGCACCATAATTAATCTGAAAGGATCAGAAAGGGTGGAAAAGGTGTATATGTGCTTCCTGAATGTCTCCAGCCCTGCTGTTTCCACTGCTGCCATTACCCCTGCTCCCTTCCCAATGGGAAACTGGACCTGACTCCTTGACCCATCCTGGGCTTTGATAGGCTAGTTTGGGATTTATCTTGTTCAATTTCAGGCCTCCACAGCACTTCTCGGACACCTCCAGCCATGCCACCTCCTAGCATATCCTCCCTGACCCTCTTCCCCACACCATTTCCAGCTCTGTTCTATGAGTTGTCTTCCTTCATTAGTCTTGCTTACTTTTTTTGTATTCCCAGTGCTTAGCATATCGTCTGGCACCAAGAAAGAACTTAATAAATATTCTATCTATCTATCTATCTATCTATCTATCTATCTATCTATCTATCTCCTTTTCTCTATCTATTCATCCATTTATCTATTTCCCTATCTCAATCTGCCTATCATCTGTCTCTATCTTTTTCTCTATCTATCCATCCATCTCTCTATGTCTATCTTTCTACCTATCTTTACCTTGATTGCTTCTAGCTCCTTCCTTCTGAAATAGAGACCATTTTTGAGTTTCATGGTCACCAAGCAAAGCTGGTGCTCCCTCAGAGGTATACATCTAAGTTTCTTTGAAAAATGACTTCTTTCCCATAAGTTTGATGATATCCCCAAGACCAGAAGAGATGATGTGGAGGTCTTCTTAATACATCTGGGTAGTTATTTGTCCTCCTTTTTTTCTTTCTTTTTTTTTTTTTGGCTAGGCAATGGGGTGAAGTGACTTGCCCAGGGTCACACAGCTAGTAAGTGTCAAGTGTCTGAGGCCAGATTTGAACTGAGGTCTTCCTGAATCCAGGGTCAGTGCTCTATCCACTGTACCATCTAGCTGCCCCCAATAGACCAAAGTTCTCAAACGAGATTATTAGAATCTTTTTTTTTTTGAGGCAATCGGGGTAAGTGACTTGCCCAGGGTTACACAGCTATTAAGTGTCTAAGGCCAGATTTGAACTCAGGTCCACCTGACTTGAGGGCCTGTGCTCTATCCACTATGCCACCCAGCTGCCCCTGTCCTCCATTTTTAAAGAAAAATAAAGCTATCACAGGGTAATGTTTTGATTGGAGCATGAATTGGATTTAAGTGAGGCAGATTTGCACAAAGTCATCAAAGTCCAATAGCAAGACAAAAGTCAGGCAGATTAGCAATGGCCTGGGATGCCATGGATGACTTTGGTATCTTAGATGTCTGACCAAGTTCTAAGCACTCTACAGTAACTGCTTCAGCTGCCTTTATGGCTGTTGGAACAAATTGTTCTCATCTGCCCATTCTGCTGGGAGAAGTCTTCACGTGCTTTGGGTAAACATCCCCTTAATTCACCGATAGGTTTGATGCGTGGCAGTCACCCCAACCTGGTTTAGCCCATCTTTCAAGATGATTTTTACTGGGGTCTGGCCGCTGTGCGTGCTACAGCTTCTTGGAGCCACAGGTGGACACCAAAGGCGGATAAGGGTAAAAGAGCCCAGCAAACTCTCACACCAGAGATGCTAGTCCCTCTGAAAACCCTATACACCCCAATTCATTCATAGGTCATTGATCTAAAACTGCAAGGTAGCTCAAGGGGCAATCTAATGTAAATTCTTCATTTTACAGAAGTGGAAACTGAGGCTGGGGGCAGCAATGTGACTTGTCCAAGGTCCCAGAGGTAGTAAAACATCAGAGGTACAATTTGAAACCAGGTCCTCTAACTCCAGAGCCAGCACTCTTGAATAGCAAATTATTTTATGCCAGATCAGATATGGCCAGATAGATTATGGGAGGGTATATAGGATGATGGTCGATTTCCCATAATTTGCTTTTTGACTACTGACCATCTCTGATGCTTCAATCAATATCACAGATCATAGATTTAGAGTTGGAAGGAACCTTAGAGGCCATCTACTTCAATCCCCTCATTTTACAAATGAGGAAACTGAGGCTCAAAGGGATGAGGTGATTTGCCCAAGGTCATATAGGTGGTAAGTAGCAGAGGTGAGATTTGAACCCAGGTCCTCAATTCAAAATCCAATGTTCTTTCTATTGTCTCACATTGATTCTCAAGTGACAAATAATAAGACTTCTTTGATTGCCTCTGCGAATGTCCCAAATACAAGCTGGTAGAAGAGGTGCTGGTACCTTCTCCTATGACCCAATCCACCTTATTTATTTCCCCTGATTTGGCAATGCTACTGGTTTGCTATTCTTCAGGTTTTCAGTTTCCAAGGAGATAATAATTTTGGTACAGTTGGAGAGAACAGAAACAGAGTGACTCCAACTTGACACTCTAGACCCTGCCTGGAAAGTCTGGCCTTAGAGAGCTAATTTGTACAGCGCTGTCTATCTCCAGGAGACTTTTGGAATGCTACAGGGCTCAGCAACCTACATGGATAAACTAACAAGGCACAGCTTCCTCCCAGAAAGCTGAGCTAAGTCTGTTTTTCAGGTTGAAGAAGAAAATGGTCGTTTTGACAGCAAAGAGTTTCTCCTTTCTTATATCATGTACCTTTAACTCCCATCCTACAAAAAAATGAGCACTTATTTCTTCCTGAAATTGTTATTCATCAGAAATTGTGGCATCCCACCATTCACAGCCATCAGAATACTGGTGTTTGAGGGAAATCTCTGCACAGCAAGGATTCTCCCCATCCTGGCTTCTCTGGTCTTCTTTAAGTATCAGCTTGAATCACACCTTCTGGAGGCATTTCCTAGTTTCACCCACCGCTACTGCCTTCTCTCTGAGATTGCCTCCAATTGAAGGTCTTTAGCTTAAAAAGCTAGGTCCCCCACTGCATCCTGGGCCATCTCCAGTTGTCCTGATCTATATTCCGCCACTAGATGCTGATGGCTCTGGAGGAGAGAGCGAGGCTGGTGACTTTACACAGCCCTCCCTCACTTAAATCCAATTCACTCGCATGTCATGGCATCACCACGATTATGTCATGGTCCTCTTCGAGAACGAAGGACAAACAACATGCCTCCCATTTATCAAGCATGTATCTTGCATGCATATAGTTGTTTGCATGTCATTTCCCCCATTAAATTGTAAGCTCCTTGAGGTCAGAGAATGATTTTTCCTTTCTTAGTATTCATAGAGCTTAGCACAGTGCCTAGCACATATAGGTGCTTAATAAATCTTTAAATAACTGAGAACTGAACTATGAGTGACCATGAATGTCTACGAATAGATTGAATCGTCACTTGGAGAAACCTTTCTGATCTTATATTGGGTATGATGGCCAAGTCATCGGGGGCACCCGACAAGAGAGGTGCTTCATTTCAGGTGACCCCCCTATTCAGTGCAACCCAAATTACAGGTGTATTTTTTTTCCTCTAAGAATAAATGTGTCAAAAATGATTCAGTCCCATCTTGGGTGGGTGGAAAGGAAGAAGCACTGAATTCATTTGGACATGTCAAAAATGCGGTTTTTGATTTCTGAAGCTAAGTGCCTCGTGTTCAACTTGTCTCAGCATCGACTCAAATTTATTGAATGATTTTTCCATCTTATCTACTTTCAATCATCATTCTCTCATCAGCTAACTTGAATGGAGGGAGGGGGTTGGCCAATTTCTCTTTCCCGTCAGTCAAGAAAAGACGAGTAGAGTCTAAATTAGGGTTTTGATGCCATAGGAATAAAGAGAAACATACAGATTTGAGCGATGTTGTAGAAATGGGAGGGGTTTCAATACAGTTGCTGCCTAGTCAAAAAAGGAAGTTTCAGGAGGCCCAGAAGATAAACCAATCAGAAAGCATTTATTAAGCACCTACCATACAACAGAAATTGGACTGGAGCAATGGGGATACATAGGCAAAATTGAAACTATCCCTGCCCTCGTAGAGCTTACATTGTATCGGGGGAAATAATAAATACAAATAAATACATACAAAACACATACAAAGTAAAAGACAAGGTAACATGTACTTATAACATGCATACAATATAAAAAAAAAGGTAATTTGTATTTCCAACATATATACAAAGTAAAATACAACAACAACAAAAAAAAATCAATGAGATTTACAATGAGATAACACACATATGTTGGAGTCAAGAAGACCCGAGTTCAAATCAGACCTCAGACACTGGCTGTGTGACGCTGGGCAAGTCACTTTACCTCTATTTGCCTCAGTTTCCTTATTTGAAAAATGAAAATAATAGCACTTACCTAGGTTGTGAGGATGAAATGAGATGATATATGTGGAGCCCTTTGCAAACCTTAAAGCACTATATAAATGCTGGAGATTATGGAAAAACTAGCTATAGATCAATCAATCAACAGGCATTTATTAAGCACCTATTATGTGCTAGGCACAAGGACTGTGAAGACAACAATTCTTGCCCTCCAGGAACTTACATTGTATTTCCCTTTTCAAAAAAATAATTTAATTTTTTTCCAATTACATGAAAAAATAATTTTTAACATTCTTTTTTTAAAACTTTAAGTTCCAAATTCTTTCCCTCCCCTCCTCCCTCAGAGAGAAGCAAACAATTTGATATAGGTTATACATGTTCACTTACATAGTATTTGGAAGACATAAAATGTACATGTATAAGTGTATATAGGCCAAGTGGGGTAGTAGATAGAGCACTGGGTCTGGAGTCAGGAAGACCCGGGTTCTAATCTGGCCTGGGACACTTAGTGTGTGACCTTGGTCAAGTCACTAAACATCTGCCTCAGTTTCTTGTAAAATGGGAATAATAGCACCTACGTCCCAGGATAGTTGTGAGGATCAAATGAGATAATACTTTTGGTTTGGTTTTGTTTTTGGTTTTTTTTAGGCAATTGGGGTTAAGTGACTTGCCCAGGGTCACACAGCTAGTAAGTGTCAAGTGTTTGGTCTGAGACCAGATTTGAACTCAGGTCCTCCCAATTTCAGGGCTGGTGCTGTATACACTGCGCCACCTAGCTGCCCCCAAGATAATACTTTTAAAGAACTTACCATAGTACCCAGCACATAGCAAGCATTATATAAATGTTAGCTCTTATTATTATAAAGAATATGTACAAAGTAAAATAAACTGTTGATTACATGGGAAGGGAAAATTAGGAAAACACCAAATGGTCCCTTCAAGCTCTATGATACTGAAGCCCTGGCTGTCCCCATCTTGTGACCCTGATCAGCCACAAGGCAAATGTTTCTAATTGTTCTGGACCGCATCAGGAAACTATTGAATGTCTACCTCAGCTGAGTATGATTGTGGACAGTCTGGTGAACTCAGGTTGTCTTCATTCTTTTAAGAGAATGGATATGTCCTTATCCTGAAGATTTTCTCATGCTGTGTACTGAAGATAAAATGGCTCAGATTGAGAGTGAACCGCTCGTTTCCGTGGTAGCAGGACTGTGTCTGGAGGATAAATCTATACCATCCTTCTTGGGTTCTAGCCAGCGATGCTTCAGGACATTCGAAATGTGCTACAAGTAACAACCAGAGATGGGCCCTTCTCTCCCATGCAAGGTACAGGCCGGGTGGGGTAGGGATAGAGGATTTTCTAGTGCCCATGGACCTCAGTGCCAGATGTAACATTTGGGAGATTTGGAGGGATGATTTTTTTCAAATGATAATCTCATTTTGATTCTAGCTTTTCACATTCATATTTTTCAGATGTGAACTTGAATCCTGAAGATGGAGCTTGAGTACACGAGAAAATTAGAAAGGGATATAACTGCTTGCATACACTATGGGTAGATAAGGATGTACACTGGTACACCTAAATTAATCCAATGTCTTCATGAAAAAAAAAAACCATCTAGCCATTCTTTGGGGCTGCTAGGTGGCACAGTGAATGGAGTGCTGGGCCTGGAGTCAGGAAGACTCATCTTTCTGAGTTCAAATCTGGTCTCAGACACTTAGTAGTTGTGTGACCTTGGGCAAGTCACTTAATTCTGTTTGCCTCAGTTTCTTCATCTGTAAAATGAGCTGGAGAAGGAAATGGCAAACCACTCCAGTATCTTTGCCAAGA
>NW_020953194.1:7176-12529 GCF_900497805.2 Vombatus ursinus | reverse complement strand
AAGGAAATGGCAAACCACTCCAGTATCTCTGCCAAGAAAACCCCAAATGGGATCACAAAGAGTCAGACACGACTGAAATGAATGAAGAGCAACAGACTGAACCAGGGTCACAGAGCTAGTAAGCGTCTGAGGCGGTATTTGAACCCAGGTCCTCATAACTCCCAAGTCCAGTATCCTATCCCCTATTCACGATGATTTGAAAACCATTTGAGTGGGATGGACAGACTGGGTCCCCCCAAGAAGGATAGCCAGAGGTGCTTTCCTTAAATCCATATGTTGGCCAAAGAGTCCATGAAAAAGAGAGAAATAGGTATACTAGAGTCCTGGACCGCTAGGTGGTGCCATAGTGCATAGAGCACCAGGCCTGGAATCAGGAAGACTCATCTCCCTGAGTTCAAATCTGGTCTCAGATACTTACTAGCTGTGGGATCTTGGGCAAGTCACTTAATCTTGTTTGCCTCAATTTCTTCATCTGTAAAATGGCAAACCACTCCAGGATCTTTGCCAAGAAAACCCCAAATGAGATCAGGAAGAGTTGGAGATGACTGAAAAACCACTTAACGACAAAAATTCTAGTATTCACAGTTCCCTGAGATAGACGCACTCTTAGCATGGAGACTAGATAGGACTGGACCTGAGATTTCATTGACTGGAACTCCCAGATGAAGAAATTATTTATTTATTTACTTATTTTAGGCAATTGGGGTTAAGTGACTTGCCCAGGGTCACACAGCTAGTGTCAAGTGTTTGGCCTGAGGCTGGATTTGAACTGAAGTCCTCCTGCCTTCAGGGCCAGTACTCTATCCACTGCACCACCTAGCTGCTCCCCCCACAAGAAACTTTTAATTAATGCAATGCAGCTCATCACCTTTTCTTTGAGAGCTGCCCAGACTGACATGAGGGCTTAGTACAGTGGCTAGAACCTCACAAGAGGCTGAGGGCTTTAATGGGTAGAGAGCTGGCCTCAGAGCCAGGAAGACACACCTTTAAAATGAGTAAAAACTAGACAAAATACTACATTTTTATCAAAATCAGGGCACACAGTATGAGGGTAGGGAGGGTGTCACACTGCAGTCAGTCAAAACAAAACAAACCAAAAAACCCTGGTGTTTTGGGTTGGCAGCATTTTTCGGATATTGTTTTTAAAATGAGGTGGCGATGAAGTGTAGAGTAATAATAATCCTGTACTACAGAGTGTGTTTAATCCAAATAGCTCCCAAGATGGTCTGCTTACACATTGTAGCTGTTTCATAGGATTTAAAGGAATTATTTAGTTGCCAGAGAAGAGCAACCTTCCCCCAAAAGGAATTTAGCTGTTGTTTTCCAGCATAAAACAATGCCACCATAGCGGTTAAGTAACAGCAAGTGGAGATTATTGCCTCCAATTCATCACTCACGGTGAAAATTGGCCAAAAGGATCCCTACTCCATTGCTACAGGTGCTCTGCAGCCTGGTGGATTTGCTCTAGGTGATTCTCCTTCCAAAAGCTCATACTTTTTTCGAAGTTTTCTGCGGGGGCGGAAAAAGGAAGGAAGCTATATGTGACTAGTTGGCAGATAAGGAAATTCATTTGCCTACAGTCTCTTAGTGGCTTGGAAGTGAAGATCAAATTAGAATGGAGATGTCATGATAAATAGTAACCCTGGTCTAAATAAGGCCTTCCCTGGCCCCAACCCAGCCCCATGGCCTCCTCAGCCACCATTTCAATACTTTGGAGGTTTTGTTTGGCATCTGGTATGAGCTGGTTTGCATTTTCACTGGCAGGACAGAGAGAATGTTATCTATTTTCAAATGATAAAGTGAGGAATGGCAAAATGACCAGTCTGGGAACTCTCAAAGACAAAGTACCTCTTGCTTTTCCCCTTAACCAATGTTCCATGCCTTTTTTCCCCTCCAAACTAGCATAAATGGCTTTCTGATTGGGATATTTGCTGTTTCCCACTCCTTTTTCCTAGCGCCTATCGCTCCAATGTATACTCTATACGCATTTTCCAAATACCTCTCTACATGAATGGTGTCTCCCCTATGAGAATGGAAGCTCACCAAGGCTAGGGATGCTTTGCTTTTGTCTTTGTATTCTCATCACCTAACACTGTGTCTGTCACAAAAGATAAGCAATAAATGCTTGTTTCCTTGACTGATACAAGTAGGTTAGGGAAAGGTGCAAAGGAGCTGGATTCCAAGCCTGATTCTCTTACTTAATACTTGTGACTTTGGACAACTCACATCCCTTCCCCAGCTGTCACTTTCTTCATCTAGAAAACAAGGGTATTGAATTTCAGGAGTTCTAAACATGAGGTTTGTGAACATTTAAAATTATACATATATAATTTGATCATTGTTTCAATATAATTGATTTCCTTTGTGATTCTATGTATTTCATTTTATGCATTCTAAAACATTAGTCTTAGAAAGGGTTCATAGGCTGCAACAGATTGCTAAAGGGTTCCATGACACACAAAAGGATAGTCCCCTCCCCTGCCTCATTTCCAAGGTTCCTTCCAGCTCCAAATTTATGATCCTATGAATATGATAATCCAGATGGGTTACTGACCAGCACTTCATCCTTGAAGACAATGCTATTTTGGGAAATGCTATTACCTGAACTCCTCCTATTCGGGAAAAGAAAAAGGGATGGGTCTAGACAAGAGAGTACTTGGGAATCCCAAGTGCGGATGGCTTATCAGGGGTGGGAACCTTCGGCCTCAAGGCCACACGTGGCCCTCTAGATCCTCAAGTGGGGCCCTGATTTGTTCTGTGAAGTTTGGATTCAGTCACAGGACCACACTTGAGAATCCATAGGGCCATGTGTGGTCTGGAGGCCACAAGTTCCCCACCCTTGGCTTAGATAATGTACAGAGGAGAGTGATCAAGTTGGTAAAAGATCTTGAATTCATGCTACACAAGGATCAATTGAAGGAATTGGTGATATATAAACAATGGACCACATGATATCTATTTTAAAGTGTATGAAGGGATGACACCTAGAAGAGGATTAGATTGTTCAGTTGGGCCCCAGAGGACTGAATCAGGAGCAATTGGGAGTTGCAGAGAGGTCAATTAGAGCAGTTCAAAACTGGAATAGGTTGCCTGGGAGGTGGTGGGTTCCCATTTCTTGGAGGTCTTTGAGCAAAGGCTGGATGGCCTTTTGTCCAGCATAGGGTAGAGGGAATTCTGTTTTTGGTTTGGACTAAATATAGTCTTTGAGTTCTTTCCCAAATCTCAAGTTTTGTAATTTGGTGGCATCAGAGTACCGTGCTTTTATTCCTAAGGTAGGTTTGCCTTTGGGGGCGTGTATTCACACAAACTCAAGTTTTGTGGTGGTTGAGTCCTTCCAGTCACGTCCGACTCTTCTTGGCAAAGAAACTGGAGTGGTTCATCATTTCCTTCTCCAGCTCATTTTACAGATGAGGAAATTGAAGCAAACAGGATGAAGTGACTTACCCAGGGTCACACTCTAGTAACTGAGGCAGGATTTGAACTCAGGTCCTCCTGAGGACTATGCTGTATCTACTGCATCACCTAAGTGCTCCTAACTCAAGCTTACCGCTAACTAAAATTCCTAAGCCTTTTTTTAAAAAATGTGAACTGCTAATAGGTCATGTTGTCCCCATTCTTTACCTGTGTTCAGGCTTTTACATTTATTCCTATTACATTTAATCTAGATTCAACCTATTGCTACAATCTATTGAGACCTTTTTGGAAATCAATTTTGCCATCTAATTTCCCAGTTACTTGTCCACCTGAAATCTGATAAGCATGCCAGTTATGTCTTTGTTCAAAATTTATTTAGACTTCCACAAACATTTACTGAACACCAAGTCATTGATTTTAAAACATGTTAACAAGACTGAGGATGTAAGCCTTTAGCATTTTAGGCAAGGCTGTTTCCTTGCTATTTTCCATACAGTTCGCTTTCATCTCCTGCCACCATTCCTTTGCATGCATGGGCAATCCCTGATGCATTCCATTCTTAGCTATCTTAGAATCCCGAGCTGGACACCTTTCCTGATCCTCCCAGTTGTTCATTCTAACCCTTCACTCCCACATGACTTCAAACTGATTTATTGGAGCTCAATAGAACAGAAGATCCTTAAACACTTGACCCTTACTAGCTGTGTGACCCTGGGCAAGTCACTTAGCCCCAGTTGCCTGAAAAAATTAAAAAAAAAAGAACAGAAGATCCTTGAGGGCCAGGACTGTTCAAATGCTGACTTTTATCATGAGTGCCTAGTGTTGTACATGTGAGGCGTGTAAATGCTTGTTATTGTTGGAGAGACTCCCCCTTCTAGGCTGACTTCAAACCATCAATCAGGTCTCTTTTTGTATGGTTGTTCAACAGCTCCATATTTCTCTGAGTTTTAGAGGAGAGAGGGAATTTAAGTTGGATGGTGACCCAGAGTCAAGATGACATGATTTCCAAACCGGCCTCTGACACTTAATGAGCTATGGGACTGAGGACAAACCACTTAATTACTCCACATCTCCCTGAATTTCCTTATATGTAAAATAGAGACGATAATTCCTACAGTATTTACCTCACTGGGTTGTTGTTTGAATGAGACAAGATATGCAAAGTGCTTGGGTAAACCCTGGCACCTAGGTGTCAAAGTGGGTAGATCCCCTGGGCCTGTATTTAGGAAGACTCATCTTTGTGAGCTTAGACACTTATCAGCCATGTGACCCTGGGCAAGTCGCTCAAACTCTGTTTATTTCCATTTCCTCATCTGTACAATGGGTATAATAATAGTACCGACCTCCCAGGGTTGCTGTGAGGATCAAATAAGACAATTGTAAAATTGTAAAATGCTTAGCACATAGTAAATGCTATATACAGGTTAGCTATCATTATTAAAGCACTAAATAAATGTCCTTTATTATTGATATTTGACCCAGACTCTCTTTTCTCTTCCACCAGAGCAGGCCCAGGAGAATTTCAATCTAGAGCAAGGGCTCTTAACCTTGGATCTGTGAACTTAGTTGTTGATTTTTTAAAATTAATATTTTGATGACCGTTTTGATATAATTGGTTTCCTTTGTAGTTCTATGTATTTTATTATACATTTAAAAGCATTGTTCTCAGAACAGATCCATAGACTTCACTAAGCTGACAAAGGGGTCCGTGACACTGAAAAGATTGAGTCACTAGTATGGGGGCATCCATTCCCTTGACAAGCAGATTTGAATTTAAGGCTTGGGTTTGCGCATGCAGGGAGAAGGAAACAGACAGACAGACATGTGAGGGAGGAAAAGGGGGGGAGGGAGAGGAGAAAGATGGAAAGGGAGAGAGAAAGGAAGAAGGAGGACAGAAGGAGGGAGAGAGAGGGCAAGAGAGGGGGAGGGGGGAGGGGGG
>NW_020953194.1:0-7076 GCF_900497805.2 Vombatus ursinus | reverse complement strand
GGGGAGGGGGGGGGGGGGGGGGGGGGGGGGGGGGGAGGGAGAGAGAGAGAGAAAGGAGGAGGAGGTAGAGGAAGACAGAGGAGAAGAGAGAGAAAAAGAGAAGAAAAAGAGGAAGAGGGAGGGGAGGGGGAGAGAAGGGAGACGGGGGAAGGGGGAAGAGAGGGATCAGAAAGAAGGAAAGAAATGGATGGGGAAAAAGAGATGGAGAGTCAGAAGAGAAGAGAGAGGGAGAGAGGAAACGAGAGAAGAGAGAGGGGAGGGAGAAGGAGATGCAGAGGGAGAGAAAAAGAAGGAAGGAAATGGATGGGGAAGATGAGAGGGAAGGGAGAGAGGGAGACAGGAAGGGGGGAAAAGAGAGAAAGACAGAGAAAGAGAGGAGGGAGGGAGGGGGGGAGAGGGAGAAAGAAAGAGAAAGAGAGAGAGAGAGAGAGAGAGTGTTTGTTGAATGAAATGGAAATGAGCCTGGAATGAAGGTGAGCCTCTCCAGGATGTCTGCAGGCCCTGAGGCCTCCCCTGGTGGTGCTCAGTGCCTGGCAGGTACCAATTGGCTTTTGTACTCAGCTGGGTGGGCAAGGGTACTATCGGTTGCAGAAAAAGCAGCTAGACATTTGGGTGCCCCCTGCCAGGCCCCCTGCTGAGGAATCATCATTAACTGATGCAGGTTACCTGGCATGAAGTTGATTTAATGGGCTCAGGAGGCTAGCTCCTGGTGACCTTTGGAACTGTATATTTCATCTCTTTCCTCACCATTTGGGCAAGATGACATCTGGGGGGTGGGGCAGAAAAGCTAGGAAAACAATTAACCTGATGGGATATAGGCTTAGCAAGATCCAGTAGAGGAAGTTTAAAGTTTAGTGGAAAGAACGCCGGACTGACTTTTCCACTGGTTTGCAGTATGACAATACACAAGTCATTTTGACAATTTCACTACCTGTAACATGAAAGCCCTGGATTATATGAAGTCAAAGGTCCCTTTCAGCTCCAATAGTCTAGGACTCTATGAAATGGGGCTAAGTATCCCACAGGCAAAGGCTGGGGTAAGGGATACTTCCTAACCACTTTCCAATGTGCAGGTGGGGAGTGGCTGAACATACTGTGGTATGTGAATGTCATAGAATACAGTTGTACCTCAAAAAATAACAAGAATGAGGAATTCAGAGAAGCTTGCAAAGAAATGTATGAACTGATGCAGAATCAAGCAAGCAGAACCTGGGGCACAATAATCCAAGGACTAGGTGTGTAAAAGAAAATGACACAGATACAGATTAACTAGCACTTTTCAAAGAAAGTTCTTCAATTCCATCTAGTCAGAGGACTGTAGTATGAGCCAGTTCATCACCAAAGTTTTAGAGCTGGGTAGGCACCTTAAGCAGTAAGCAGGGTCCTGGACCTAGAATCAGTATGACCTGGGTTCAAAACCAGACTGCCTGTGACCATTTCCTGTCTCCAGCAGGCATTAATTGTAACAATTAATCATGGCCCTGGGTAGCATTTACATGGGGCTTAAAGGTTTACAAAGTGCTTTACATACATATGTTAGCTCACTTCATCCTCACAACAACCCTGTGAGGTAGGTGACTTTATTATCTCCACTTTACAGATAAGGAAACTGAGGCTGAGGTTGGTTAAATGACTTGTCCAGGGTCACACAGATATGGGAGTACTGGAAATAGGATTTAAACTCCGATCTTTCCCAGGTCTAATATTTTACTTCCCTCTTCTTGATAAGGAGGTGGGGGGGGCTATGGATGGAGAACGTTTCATACAATATCACCCTCAGTGGCCGTGTTGGTTCATGTTGCTTAACTGTTTTTCCCTCGTTACAAAAAAACCGAGTCATTGGGGGAAAGGTCTGTGAAGTGAAAACTAAAGGCATCTGTAACACTTTTGAAAATAAAAATATGGGTGGCGGTCTGGGATCACTAAGAGAGCAGGGGAGGAAATCATGTTAAAATGTAGCAGGTGGAATTTCTGTAAAACAGGAAGAAGCTGCGTTGCTAAGAGAATTCCAGGATCTTCTCCTACACAGGAGGTCTCAGTCCAGGGCGGTCCTTCACAAAAGGATGGGCTAAGCAGTGGAGTTCCCTTCCAGAGTGTGGGACCCGGACCTCGGGGAAGAAGGCATTCCTCTTTGCCATTCCCGCTTCTTCCCTGGCTGCCTGACTTCAGTAACCTTACTCGCCAGAAACGCAGCAAAGCCCGTCCCTCGTACATTGCAGCCCTCTCCCGCTCGCAGAGCTCTCGCAGACCTCCGGCTTGCCTGCTTCCAGCTGCCTCCCTCGCCACACCTGTCAGCCACCCTTGTGTCCTTCCTGGCTGGAGCCCCATCCGAACCCTCGGGCCGGGTGTCCTCCCCCTTGTCCCTCGCTCCCCCTTCATCGCCTCGCTCCCCTCCGAGACAAAACCGGGGCGTTGGAAAAGGGCAGCGAGCGGGTTGACGAGCTGCGAACGAACCAACGCGGATGCCCGGGTTGTGAGCCCGGAGCCCCGGGGCGTGTGAGTGGAGGCGACCGTGGCGGCGGCGGCAGCCACTGCTCAGCTTTGTTATGAAAAGATGAAAGAGGCCACCTACACAGTAACCCAAATCACTAGACCTCCCCCTCCCGATCTCGCCGAACCAAGAGGGGAGGGCGATGGGCGTGGAGCTGGGAGGGAGGAGGAAGAGGCTGGGGAAGGGGGCCGGGGGCATCCCACTTTCACAATGGCTCCGTAAAGTGCGCGACCGCTCCAAACCTTTCCAGCCCACCCCTCCCCGCGGGCCTCTCTCCCCTCCACCCTTCCCTTCCCCTCCCCTCCCCTGCTTCTCCTCCTTCTCCTCCTCCTCCTCCTCCTCCTCCTCCTCCTCCTCCTCCCTCCGAGCGCCAGCGCTGAAAAGAGGAACTCTACCGCTAAGGAGAGAGAGGAGGGAACCAAGGGGGAGCGCGCACGGCTAGTGTAGCTGCTGCTGCCCAAGCTGCCTGCACAGGCTCCCGAACCGCCGCCGCCGCTGCCTCTCCTCCTCCTCCCCGGCGAGACGCGAGCATGGGGCGGCCACAGGAGCTGGAGCCGCCGCCGCCGCCGCCCCCGCCGCCCTCCGCGCGCACTTGAACCGTCTCCACCGCCGCCGCCGCCCGGGGGCCGCCCAAGCCCCATGGAGGTCTCCGGGAGGAAGGGGCCGGCGAGCCCCCGCCGCCCGGCCGTCCGGCCCCTGCCTCCCCTGCCGCCGCCGCCGCCGCCGCTGCTGCTGCTGCCCCTGGCCGCGCTGCTGCTTGCCCCGCGGGCGCCCGCCCTGGCCGCGCCGGAGGGAGCGCCCCCGTGGCGCTCGGAGCAAGCCATCGGGGCCCTGGCGGCCAGCCGCAAGAACGGCGTGTTCGTGGCCAGCGGCAGCTGCCTGCACCAGCTGGACCACACGCTCCAGAGGCAGCTCTCCCGCCTGCACCAGGGCCAGCCGGGCAACTGCTCGGAGCCCGTGGCGCTGGCGGCCCCCGCGCGGCCCCGACCGGCCAGCAGCTTCAGCAAGCTGCTGCTGCCCTACCGCGAGGGGGCGGGCGCCGGCCGGGACCAGGGGCTGCTGCTCACCGGCTGGACTTTCAACCGCGGCGGCTGCGAGGTGCGGCCCCTGGCCAGCCTCAACCTCAGCAAGCTGCTCAGCCGCCCGGAGGTGGTGTCGTGCCACCCGCGGGGCTCGACGGCCGGCGTGGTGTACCAGGCGCCCGAGGACCGGCGCTGGTACCTGGCGGTGGCGGCCACCTACGTGCTGCCGGAGTCCGAGGCGCTCAGCAAGTGCAGCCCGGCGGCGTCGGACCTCGACACGGCCATCACGCTGCAGGACACGGAGAAGCTCTTCACCGAGGAGGACGGGCTGCTGAAGCTGCAGGCGGGGGCCGGCACCCTGCACTTCGTGGACGCCTTCCTCTGGAACGGCAGCGTCTATTTCCCCTACTACCCCTACAACTACACGAGCGGCGCCGCCCCCCGCGCGCCCGCCATGGCCCGCATCGCGCAGAGCACCCGAGTGGACTTCCAGGGCCAGGTGGCCCTCGACTGCAGCCGCGGCCACCCCGACGGCCGCCGCCTGCTGCTCTCCTCCAGCCTCCTGGAGCCCCTCGGCCTCTGGGCCGGGGTCTTCAGCGCCGCTGTCGGCCCGGACCCGGGCGCCCAGCGCTCGCCGGCCACCACGGCGCTCTGCCTTTTCCGGATGAGCGAGATCCAGGCGAGAGCGCGGACCTGCAGCTCGGACTTCCAAACCTCGGACAACCAGAACTGTGTAAGTCCGGGGCGGGCGGGCGGGCGGACGGGCGCGCGCCTCCGTGCTAGGGTGCGCGAGTGCGCGTGTGCGCGAGCCAGCTAGAGGGAGAGGGGAGACTTTAATTGAAAACAACTAGCCACCAGATTTCTGCATCCACCCCCTCTGCCTGCCTGCCTGCCAGCCAGGGCTACCTTTGCAAGGGCTCCATGCCCATCCTATAGAGAGGTCTGCAGTGGCTTTAAAGAAAAAAAGGGGGAAAGAATGGGCAGCTCGGGTTCCCAAATCCTAGGAGATCCTGCCCAATTGCCTTTCCCCGGCATCGGGAGCTGGCTGTAATGCCCGCCCGAGGATGGCTTTCTCCAATTCTGAGAGTAAGCGAGGAGAGGGCACACCCTTCCTACCTGTTTTGCTTGCCTCACCTTCCCCCTCCTCCCGCCCATTTGTATGTGGACCCCGCTGCCTTCTTGAGAAGGGAAATGGGGTTTGACCCTGGTGATTCTTTTCTCCCTCTCGTGTCAAAGCTTCCATCTCTCTCCTTCCCCTCTTCGCTTCGGACTTGTTACCAGAACACTGCCCTAGGGTGGGAGGGCTTTGGAGGCAAATGGCATGCATGTCACGCCCAAGCCCAGTGAGGACTGCTGGTCATACTTTACTAAGCTCTGGTCCCCAGGGAATCGTTAGATTCCTTATTTGGCCCCAGGGGTGCTCGGACTAAAAAGTTCCAGCCGGGGTGTTGAACCTCCTCTAATCGCTTACCTTACCCTAATGGGACGGTGAAGCCGAGAGGTGACCGGGGCGGGAGTGTGGGGGCAGAGGGAGGAAGAGGCGGCTAATATTCTCGGAGAGGCCCCTCACCTCCTTGAGAACACTGGAGACTCGAGGTTCAGTGTCAAGAGTATTTCTCGGTAGTTTTTGGATGCTAGAGGCAGTGGGGCCCCTAGGTGGGGGGCAGCCTGGAGTTGGCCTTGCGGGTGAAGAGGGTAAGAGGAAAGGGGGTGTGCTACAACATGTGTATCTTGAGTCCCTGCTTTGAAGACTGATGTCTCCCAGGGATTACCCTTGTGGCAAAATACAGATTGATACTGATTCAGCCTTGGGCTCCAAACGTAGACGCTGCCTTCAGCTCTCAAGATTGGCATTTCTTTGACGGGGGAAATCGAGTAGCAGTTCAAGAGCTGTTGGTGGATGGGGATTACTGGAACCTTTGAATGCTTCCAGGGGAGCAGGATTTTTTTTGTCCACAACCAGCTGGCATTATCTCCTCTGCCGACAGATCCTGAGAGGGTAGCATGCTGAGAGCTGATGCTCTTATATAACTGGCCAGAAATCAAAGACCAGAATTGGAAGGCTACAGGTGTTCCCATTGTTTTGATGTAAAATGAATCTGGAAGGAAGGGGAGAAAACTGCTCCATTTGAAAAGATCTCACTCTATCCACTCTGGGTCTCAGTTTCCCTCTCTGTAAAAGGTGACTGGGAAACTGGTTGATCTTTAAAGATCCATCCCAGCTCTAAAATTTTCTACGTCTGTGTCCTATTGATACTGTAAAGATGGCTGGGGTTCAGTAGAGTTCAAAATCATAGTTCTGTCCCTGACTACCTGTGATTTGGGGCAAGCTTGACCCCTCTGGGCCTCAGTTTCCTCAAATGTAAATTGAAGTTGGATTAGCTACGGTTCTCTTCCAGCTCTTAATCTCTGAACCTACATTTGTTATGTTGCCAGGGTAGAGAATTGATTGTCTTAATTTTTTGAGAGAGAGATTGTTTTTTGTCACAGGTGATACCGTGGACCTGGGTTCAAATCCCATCTCAGATATAATTACTACTTGTATGATCCAGGGTTTCCTCATCTATAAAAAGAGGAGGTTGAATTATGGTCTTGGAGATACCTCCAAGCTTCTGGTCCATGTTTCTATAAACTCCTAGTGGCAAGTACTATTTAACCCTGTTTTCCTAATGGGAGAAACTGAGGCACAGAGAGGTCAAACTCAAATATCTCAGTAATTTTGCATGTCTAATAAGTATCAGAATAAGAACAAATTACTAGTCCCCTGAAGTCCAGGTCTCTGTTAGCCACTATTCTGGGACATGCAGCACTGCCCCCCCCCCCCACTTAGTTACTGGATTTGGCTTTTTTTGTTGTTTTGTTTTGCTTCTAATTAAGTACGTGTATCGGGCTTTAAATGACCAAGTCTTGGTTTCATAAGTATAATTAATATCGAACACCGTGTTAGGTCTTCATGCTGTCTAGGCTGGCAAAAGATCTGCATGTTTATTTCTGTCCGATGATTTGAGGCCCTTCAAATATTGCTTGATATCAAGGCTTAGGCAGACTTGGTCTCTAGGGTTAATTATATAGCAGCTTAGAAAGCCCCCAGCGGATTACAACTTTGGACATCCAATTCTTGCCATCTGACAGCTGTGTAGACTTGTGGAGCCAAAACATTTCTCCTGGCTGTGTCTTCCCACCCACTGGGTTCTAGATGACTTCCTTAGTGCCCTTCCAGACTTAGCAGGTGTCTTGGATGCTCTTGAAATTAAAAAAAAAAAAAAAACAAACTTGGGCTGAGTCAGGTGTCCCTGTTTAAGGGGGGGCGCAGATGGGATGGAGGGGGGAGTAGGAAGGTGAAGCCACTTACCTCCATACATTCTCTAGCTTTTTATTTCATTTTGTCTTTGTGTCACCCACCCACTCAGCACATAGTAGTCACTTAATAAATGCCCATTGATGAAATTGGAGTCATCCTTCTGAAATTGCACCAGAAATCAGACTACTTTCCCAAGTGCTGGTTAAAATCTGAAGGGGGGGGGAATTGTAGAACTGAGGCCCTTCAGTCCTTTTGTCTTAGC
>NW_020953193.1:0-1998 GCF_900497805.2 Vombatus ursinus | reverse complement strand
AGCACACCGTTCTAGTATCTTTGCCAAGAAAATCCCAAATGGGGTCAATTCTAGAATTTGTTTAGAGACATTTTTTATAGGTATTTGGAGGGGTTTGGGGAGAGCTCAAGCAAGTCACTGCTTTTACTCTGCCGTCTTGGCTCTACCCCCCTCCCGTCCTCCCCCACCCCTCACCTCTGTTAACATAACTTCCTGGCCTCCTAAGGATAGAAATAGTCCCACCCATATGACAGCTCTGACTTAGTGGGCCACTTGAGTCAGCTGACCTTGTTCTGCTGAATAAATTCATTTCAGTATGGAGATGAGGGAGGCAACATCTATAGAAGATAAGTGACACTATCATTGTTTCATATTATTCTAATATTTGGACTAAGTAAACCTTCTTTTTCAGCTCCTTTTTTTTTGCTTTTTGGTGAGTCTATCAGGGTTAAGTGACTTGCCCAGGGTCACACAGCTAATGTCAAGTGTCTGAGGCCAGATTTGAACTCTTTCAACTCTTTAAGGACTTAAAAGTGACTCATTTCATCTCAAAATTGAGCCCAAACAGAGTGCTGGCTTTAGCCCCATCCTTTAATATTTGTTGTAGTTGGTGGTATTTGCTAATAAATTTCCTCATGGTTCACATTGTAGCTGAGTTGGGGAAGACCACTCCCAATACAGATGGCAGGATACCACATGTAGTCTAAAGAGCCCTTGTCATCATGTATGAAGAATCTCCTCCATGCCATAGCGAGGAAGGTTCTGCTCATGTGGAGAATTAGCCCAGTGGGTGATGAAGGAAGCTGCTACCCAAAGGGGAAAAGAAAGTAAAAAATAAAATAAAAATTAGAAAAAAAAAAAGTCATCTCTCATTTCCTGGTTGTAATTGACCATTCTTCAGAAGTTAGACTTCCAGAATAAGAAAACCGAAAGTGAACTGGTTCATCACTTTCAGAAACTAAAAACAGAGATCTTGGCTTTTAGAGATTATCAATGAGAACCAAAGGGCAGCTTATTGGTACTAGGGACTACTCAAGAGAAAAGATATCTCCTGATGGGGGTAGGGACTGACAAAACCCAGACAAGGACCCACCATATGGTTTCTGATCCGGAGGTTCTGGTTCTCCTATATCCTGCCAGGAGTAGAACCCTGAGAGGAGAATAAGAACAGATGTAAGAGACTTGGGAGCTCACACCAATAGTTTAAAAATAAAATAAAAGATTGATCTTCTCACTGTTTTTGAGCATGGGGATGTTTACTACCAAGGAAATGGTCAGGTTACATAAGAAATTCAAACAGAAACCTGATAAATCCCGGAAGCAGCCCCTGAGGGAGTAGTTTAAAAGGCCCAATGCTAAGATTCTTTTCCCATATGAGTTACATAGGCGTGCCTGAAAATTTATTGTTATAGTCAGCTTAATTAATTAAAACCTCCAGAATGGGACTACCTTTGTCCCCTTGTAGGTATCTGTTGTGGGGAAATATTTTAATATGACTCCATAAAAATGAATTCCTGTTATGGCTACTTAATATAGATTTTCAAAGGAGGGGTTAAGGTACCTAAAGAAAACAGTTTTAATAGGTCAAATCTATGTTTCCACCCAAGGCTTCCACACCCTATGACTAACCTACCTCAAGAACAACAGAAACTTGGGACAGATTTATCTTAGGCAACTGCTATGAATACAAAAAGACACTCTGGTCATGGGGGAGGAGTCACACACCCTGCTGACCTGTTAGGTGGGCAAAGCAAATAGACCGCACACCCCTCAATTTTTAGATTTCTCTTCCTCCAGGATGGTTCACAGAACTCCTCAGAAAGGACTTGTAGGTAAAACACTTTTGAACACTTTTGAGAGGGTGAAAGGAAAGAGAGAAGGATAAATAGGGAAAAAAAAATAGGATGGAGGGAAACATGCAGTAATCACAACTGTGAAAAAAAATTAACAGCAATTTTCTTTTATAAAGAAAATTTCTAAAATATATAGAGAACTGAGTCAAATTTATAAGAATATAAG
>NW_020953192.1:0-1998 GCF_900497805.2 Vombatus ursinus | reverse complement strand
AGCACACCGTTCTAGTATCTTTGCCAAGAAAATCCCAAATGGGGTCAATTCTAGAATTTGTTTAGAGACATTTTTTATAGGTATTTGGAGGGGTTTGGGGAGAGCTCAAGCAAGTCACTGCTTTTACTCTGCCGTCTTGGCTCTACCCCCCTCCCGTCCTCCCCCACCCCTCACCTCTGTTAACATAACTTCCTGGCCTCCTAAGGATAGAAATAGTCCCACCCATATGACAGCTCTGACTTAGTGGGCCACTTGAGTCAGCTGACCTTGTTCTGCTGAATAAATTCATTTCAGTATGGAGATGAGGGAGGCAACATCTATAGAAGATAAGTGACACTATCATTGTTTCATATTATTCTAATATTTGGACTAAGTAAACCTTCTTTTTCAGCTCCTTTTTTTTTGCTTTTTGGTGAGTCTATCAGGGTTAAGTGACTTGCCCAGGGTCACACAGCTAATGTCAAGTGTCTGAGGCCAGATTTGAACTCTTTCAACTCTTTAAGGACTTAAAAGTGACTCATTTCATCTCAAAATTGAGCCCAAACAGAGTGCTGGCTTTAGCCCCATCCTTTAATATTTGTTGTAGTTGGTGGTATTTGCTAATAAATTTCCTCATGGTTCACATTGTAGCTGAGTTGGGGAAGACCACTCCCAATACAGATGGCAGGATACCACATGTAGTCTAAAGAGCCCTTGTCATCATGTATGAAGAATCTCCTCCATGCCATAGCGAGGAAGGTTCTGCTCATGTGGAGAATTAGCCCAGTGGGTGATGAAGGAAGCTGCTACCCAAAGGGGAAAAGAAAGTAAAAAATAAAATAAAAATTAGAAAAAAAAAAAGTCATCTCTCATTTCCTGGTTGTAATTGACCATTCTTCAGAAGTTAGACTTCCAGAATAAGAAAACCGAAAGTGAACTGGTTCATCACTTTCAGAAACTAAAAACAGAGATCTTGGCTTTTAGAGATTATCAATGAGAACCAAAGGGCAGCTTATTGGTACTAGGGACTACTCAAGAGAAAAGATATCTCCTGATGGGGGTAGGGACTGACAAAACCCAGACAAGGACCCACCATATGGTTTCTGATCCGGAGGTTCTGGTTCTCCTATATCCTGCCAGGAGTAGAACCCTGAGAGGAGAATAAGAACAGATGTAAGAGACTTGGGAGCTCACACCAATAGTTTAAAAATAAAATAAAAGATTGATCTTCTCACTGTTTTTGAGCATGGGGATGTTTACTACCAAGGAAATGGTCAGGTTACATAAGAAATTCAAACAGAAACCTGATAAATCCCGGAAGCAGCCCCTGAGGGAGTAGTTTAAAAGGCCCAATGCTAAGATTCTTTTCCCATATGAGTTACATAGGCGTGCCTGAAAATTTATTGTTATAGTCAGCTTAATTAATTAAAACCTCCAGAATGGGACTACCTTTGTCCCCTTGTAGGTATCTGTTGTGGGGAAATATTTTAATATGACTCCATAAAAATGAATTCCTGTTATGGCTACTTAATATAGATTTTCAAAGGAGGGGTTAAGGTACCTAAAGAAAACAGTTTTAATAGGTCAAATCTATGTTTCCACCCAAGGCTTCCACACCCTATGACTAACCTACCTCAAGAACAACAGAAACTTGGGACAGATTTATCTTAGGCAACTGCTATGAATACAAAAAGACACTCTGGTCATGGGGGAGGAGTCACACACCCTGCTGACCTGTTAGGTGGGCAAAGCAAATAGACCGCACACCCCTCAATTTTTAGATTTCTCTTCCTCCAGGATGGTTCACAGAACTCCTCAGAAAGGACTTGTAGGTAAAACACTTTTGAACACTTTTGAGAGGGTGAAAGGAAAGAGAGAAGGATAAATAGGGAAAAAAAAATAGGATGGAGGGAAACATGCAGTAATCACAACTGTGAAAAAAAATTAACAGCAATTTTCTTTTATAAAGAAAATTTCTAAAATATATAGAGAACTGAGTCAAATTTATAAGAATATAAG
>NW_020953191.1:0-13451 GCF_900497805.2 Vombatus ursinus | reverse complement strand
CTAGCCAGGAAGGAGATTCATAGTAACCTTGCCCCCTGGGCTTAACTTCTGTGTTTACTTAGAGTTACTTACATAACAGACAAAAACAAACAAACATAAAAAAGGTTGATTAAAAGAATAAGTCAGTAGAAGTGGAAGGAAAGGATTTTCTTGTTAAAGTAAGTATTGTGACTTCATATCGTCTAGTACGTAAAGTTCCTAAATGCCTAGCATTTATGCAGGCTTTGAGGTCCGCAAAGTGCATTGCATGTTAACTCATTTCATCCTCAGAACAACCCTGGGAGGTAGGTGCTTTGATCATCCTCATTTAAAAGATAAGGAATCTGAGGCTGAGAAAGGTTAAATAACTTGTAAAAAGTCACACAGCTAAACATGACTAATGTGAAAATATGCTTAATAGGAATGTATATGTAGAGCCTATATAAGATTGCACTCTGTCTTGGGGAGGGAAGCAAGGAAGGAGGGGGAGAAAATTTAAAACTCAAAGCTTATGGAAGTGAATACTGAAAACTAAAAAATAAATTAATTTTAAAAATACAAAAAAAAAATGCTTGTTGACTGGAAAAAAAAAAAGCCACGTAGCTGAAAAAGAGTCTGACGCAGGATTCAAATTCAGCTGTTCCTGACTCCAATTCCAACAGGCTAGTTGCCTAAATGCTGTCAGGAAGGTAAACAAATTATGAACACCAAGTCTCTGATAGGACACACAAGGAAAAGAAGATCTGAGGGTTCCAAATCTTCAAAAGGCACTCAGAGTTTATTCTTCCATCTAACGTGTTATAAATTAATCTAGATGCTAGAGGTTATGCCCTGAATGTTGGAAAAATGCTTCAAGGTATTGTAGGCTAAGGTAATTGGACTGGTATTTAGAGCAGTAGAGGAAGGAAGGAAATGAGCATTATTAAGTGCTTTAACATAGTATCTCATTTCATCCTCATGACAACCCTGGAAAGAAGGCACTGTTATTATCTCCATTTTATAACTGAATAAACAGAGATAAATAGATAGATAGATAGCCTAAGGTCCCATCAGCTAGTATGTGTCACCTAAGGCCGGATTTGAACTTAGGTCTTCTTGACTCTAGACTCCAGAGCGCCATCCCCTTGCACTAACTAGCTTCCTAAAGTCCAGATTTACCAGAGAAAATAACAAAGCTGAGATCATAAATCTGACCAGACACGTACTAGCTTAATGACCCTGGACAAGTCATTTAACCCTATTTATCCCAGTTTCCTCATCTGTAATATAAGCGGTAGGAGGAAATGACAAACCATTCCAGTATCTTTGCTAAGAAAACCCCAAATGGGTTAATGAAGAGTCAGACACAACTGAAAAATGACTGAACATTGAAGATCAAAACGGGTAGGACACAGAATAAGCAAATTCAAGGGACAAGGCCAGCAGGGTACCTACAGCTAGAGTAGGGAACAGTTTAATGTCAGCAAAACCAAGGAAACAAGTCTAAGAGGGAACTTCAGAGCCAGAAACACTGGTATAACAACTACATAACTACCATGCATTAAAAGATGGAATACAACTGACAATTGTATTAACAGTTTGCAAAGGGCTTTTGAAAGTCTGTCATCATCCCAGCCCTTTTCCCCTGAGATGTTCTAGGGAGATGTTACAAAAAGCTAAATTTAGGATTGGTAAAAAAAGATGTCTACCAATGAGAGCTATGGAAAAGTGGAACGTGTTTGCCTTGGGAGGCAATAGGTTCCCCTCATTGGAGGTCTTCAAGTAAAAGTAACAGTACCAATTGTTGCCTCTGTTATACAAGGGATCCTTTTGGAGGTATGCATTGGATTAGGCTATTTAGATCTTTTCCAACTCTAAAATTCTTAGATGTTGTAGTGCCTGGCTATGGTCTTGAAAGGGAACCAGGTGAAAATTCTCTTCTATATCGATGCAAAGGAAGCATTTTAACTGTTAGGAGGGATGCCAGAAGTTAAAAGCTAAGAAAAACTGGAGCCATTCTGATGATGAGTTTCACTAAGTAAGTTACTCTTGGAAGGAGAGTTGAATTGATTTTACTTCTAAAAGGAAAAGATGTACCAGGTAAGTTTTCCTGATATTCTTTCAGGTACTTACTTATAACATAATGGGATTTGTATAAATTATATCATTCTTTACCTTTTGAACAGTGCTCTGCCTCATTCTGCTTTATTTAACTGTGGTTACAAGGAATGTACAGTATTCCTACCACTAGATAGAGCACTGGACCTTTGATCAGAAAGACCTGAATTCCAATCCAGAATAAGGCTTTCCAGCTGTGTGACAGGGTCCAACCAGTTAACCTTGGTCTGCCTGAGTTTCCTCATCTGGAAAAATGAGATAATAATAGTACTTACCTCCTAGAGTTGTGAGGATAAAATGTAATAATCATAAAGCATTTTGCAAACCTTAAAGCACTATGTAAATGCTGGCAATTATTATTATATAACTTTATTCTTAGGACATGGAATACAAAATGGAATTAGATTTTCAGGAAAAATATAAATGGGGTAACCAACAATGAGGAGTCCTCTCCTCAGAGAATCTAAGGGTGGCCATTTTGGATGATTTGTCTGTTTTTTCAACCAACGTAAAGGAAGGTCTTGCATTTCTTCTCAAAATATGTGCAGGTACCCTTTCTGCTTTCTGTTATGTCAAAAAGGTACTTTTTGAAGAACTGATGAGCTGAAACTGGATATACATATGAAACATGCTTGGCCAAATCTAGTTCCTTCTACTTGACTATTTTTTTTTTGGTGAGGCAATTGGGATTAAGTGACTTGCCCAGGGTCATACAGCTAGTAAGTGTCAAGTGTCTGAGGTCACATTTGAACTCAGGTCCTCCTGACTACAAGGCCAGAGCTCTGTCCACTGTGCCACCTAGCTGCCCCTAAAATGAATTAATTTTTTTTTCTTGGTGAGGCAATCAGGGTTAAGTAACCTGCCCAGGGTCACATAGCTAGTAAGTATCAAGTATCTGAGGTCACACTTGAACTCACGTCCTCCTGACTCCAGGATTGGAACTCTATCTACTGCACCACCTAGCTGCCCCCTTGACTGTGTTAAGAATGAAAATTACAGATGTTGGTGGGCCTCCAGGTGGAGAAATCTTGGGATCTCTCTCATCTGTCTGCTAGGAAGCCATGAAAATCTGGTGAGGCTGTTTTCTGCCACTGGTGTGTTTTTTTTTTTCTTCCCTGATCTTAGGTAGAGTAGGGGAGAGGGTGGTGACCTTGTGAACTTTCAAAGAATGGAAGATCAAGCCTCCAGAGATTCACAAATTGGAATCTACTACAGACTTTGCTAGCAGCTGAGTCCAATGTGCCTCCTAAACCTGAGAAGTAAGCTGCTTGACCTAGTTCAGGGGTGGGGAATCTGCAGCCTCGAGGCCACATGTGGCCCTGTAGGCCCTCAAGTGTGGCCCTTTGACTGAATCCAAACTTCACAAAACAAATTCCCTTAATAAAAGGATTTGTTCTGTAAAAATTGGGCTCAATCAAAAAGTCATGCCCAAAGACCTAGAAGGCCACATGTGGCCTAGAGGTTGAAGGTTCTTTACCCCTGACCTAGTGCACTAGTGACCTAGTGCATGGACAAAGGTCCATGGTCCTTTGATCTACATCAAAGAAGGGATATCCAGTAGCTATGTCACAATCTGGATGGCACTCGATGAGGCAAATTCTTTGCAGTAACTGCTTTAGATTTGAGTCCAGTCTTCTTAAGGATTGAGGTGGTAGAGGAAGGACTGTATCTTTGGTATTAGGAAAATGTTTTTATACTTCTGTTCTTACTATATCTTCTCAATAAATACTCCCTTGTATAAAAATAATTGATATGAACCAGTTAAATTGGTAATGGGTTACTAAACACAATGCCAATCAATGACAAAATGAGATTTTTTTTTTTGCTTTTTTTGTTGAGGCAATTGGGTCAAGTGACTTGCCCAAGTCACACAGCTAGTAAGTGTCAAGTCAAATCTGAGGTCACATTTGAATTCAGGTCCTCCTGAATCCAAGGCAGGAGCTCTGGCCACTATACCACTTAGCTGCCCCACAAAATGAAGTTGGTGATGAATATTGAACAGAACATATTAGAATGGGGCTTTGGGTCACTAGCATTAGAAAAATTGCTACCACTTTCCATTAGGGCTAACCCTAAAAACCCAAATGGGGAGATGTAGCCAATGTCATTTTGAGTATCTGACTTATCAATGTAAGTTGGAGTTGGGATATGGATTCTCAGAATATTTTGTTGTTGCTGTTGTTAAATCATTTCAGTTGTACCCAACCTTCATGACCCCACTTGGGATTTTCTTGGCAAAGATGATAGAATGGTTTGCAATTTACTTACCCAAGTCATTTTACAGATGAAGAAATTGAGGCAAACAGGTTAAGTGACTTAGCCAGGGTCACACAGCTAGTAAGCATATGAGGCTGGATTTGAACCCAGATCCTCCTGACTCCAGGGCCAGCACTTATCCACTGTACCACCTAGCTGTCCCAATATCTCAATATAGAGTAAATACATTTGTGAAGTTTTTTTTTGTTTTGTTTTGTTTTATTTTGCTAGATATTATGACAAGAATCTCTAATTCCTGCTAATGGGGAGGCTGAAACTGATGGATAGCTTAAACTCTAGAATTCTAAGCTAGGGCTAAAGCACTAAGTCATGGTGAATACCCAGGAATGAGGGGTCATTAGGCTGACTAAGGAAGGATAAACTGGTGCAAGTTGTAAATGCAACAGGTTAAAGCATTCATGCCGGTCAGTAGTGGTGTTGGGCCTTGAGTAGAGGCCCATTGAACTTCTAGCCAGTGAGAGAAAGGGAGCCCCAGGCTCAAAATCATCATCATCATCGTCATCATCATCACCATCATCATCATCATCATCATCGTCGTCATCATCATCATCATCACCATTATCTGTTTTTATTTGGATCAAATCCTGGTTGTTACATATACTACTACTTTTGTGACCTGGGACAAGATACTAAACCTACCTTGGGCTCAAGGTAAAATGAAAGGGATGGATTAGATGATCTTTAAAGGCCCTTTCTGCTTGACACTGATGATCTTACAGGAGGAAAGTCTATAAGAAAAGAAAAAAAAAAGTGTTTAGCTTCTTTTAAGAAGATTGCTCTGGAGGAGAAAGTGAGGCTGGTACTTTGCATAGCCCTCCCTCACTTAAATCCAATTCACTTGTAAGCCACAGCATCACATTCCAGATGTCATGGTCTTCTTTGAGAAGGGAGGAGAAACAACAAGAACAAGAACAAGAGAGCAAGGGACAGCAAATGACAAAGAAAAATGTAAAGTCTTTGGAGACAAAGACTTTTTTTTTTCAATCCCTAGCACCTAACAGTGGGATGTAACACACTGGCTTTACATGTCATTAGTGCTTAATAAATGTTTGTTCAGTAGAATGGAAAGGGTAGTGCATCACTTCTGGAAGACATTTCCAGAGAATTTCATGGATAAAGAGAAAGAGAAACCAGAGACTTGGTGCTCTACATCAGTGGTCTAGAAACTTTTTTGATACATCAGTTAAAAAAAATGATAATACACAACCAATGTGCTATATTACATGCATTTAAAAACATTCACAAATTTAAGTTTCAAAAGGATAATATTGATTTTACCTTACTTATTTATGGTACAAATTTTTAAAAGTTTTTTTTTTTTTTTTTGGTAACAGACTTGTAGTTTCATCAATATAGGAAGTCCAGGGTGATGAACATTCTCTGTCAATGATGATTGACATTTTTTTCTTAAATTTATTCAGCTTTCATATAGAGTTAGGGACTGGACATTTGATTTAATGGATATAGAAAACTTGGTTCATTGTTGCAGTTTTGATGGCTCAGAGTGAGTGTAAATAGCAGTTGTTTCCTGTTCTGTCCAAAAACTCTGAGGGTCTTTCTGTCTCAGACTGATTCCTTTGTAATGGTAAATTAGGCCATCTTTTGTCTCAATTCTTACCTAGCCCTTAGTCATAGAATGGGCATTGTTTCAGATAAACTGAGACCTGGGAAAGACCTTAGTCTTTAGACCACTGCATTCTGGCCATCACCAGTTGTCTTGACTTTTGTCCTGCCACTGGAATCCAATGACTCTGGATGAGGGAATGAAGCTGATGACTTTGTGCAGCTTTGTCTCACTTAAATCCAATTCACACACACAAGCCAAGGCATCATCTATGATATCACTGGTCCTCTTTGAGAGCAAAGGATGAGCAGTAACAACTTTTAAAGAGCTTCTATGGCACTGAGAGATCAAGTTATGCACCCAAAATCACATAACTAGTAAGAGTCAGACAGGACTTGAACCCAGATCCCAAGGTCAGGTCTCTCTATCCATTCATGATTGTGCCTTTTTTGAGACACAGGTAATTAGATGTATGATATAATTTTAAAAATAAAACTCCCTCTGTTTGCCTTGGGGGTTAGGGCAGACTTGTAAATGATAGTAGTAGGCCCTTAAAACATAATTAATTTAGTGTTTAAAGTGCTTTTTATTTAACTTTTGCTTCTAAATATATAATTTATGGTTTATAAGTAGAGTGAGTCTTCAAAACACCAGACAAATGAATTAAAAAATAAAAAAATAAAAAATAAATAAAACAAAGTGTAGGAGATTCTATCAGTTTATATGTTGTTGCTCCTTTCAGTCTTTCACACTTCTTCACGTCTAATTTCATATCTTCTTCAATACCTTATGTAGGCAACATTATTTACCTAGTGAATGTATCATATTTGGGAAGAATAAAAAAAGGTTCTATCAGAAGAGCACTGCAACAGAACTTTCATAATTTTATTGGGAACTAATATCTTATGAATCGGAAATACCCAAAATGTGACTTAGGAGGTATGGCCCTTACCCATACAATCTCTGGCAATATGTCCTTAAATATAATTTATGAAAAGACTTACCTTGAAACAGGTTCAACTGATGACTAAGATGAATAGAGATATATGCAATTGTTGTGCTGAGGAATAGCCGTTTTGTTCCCTGAATATGTGTTGTTATTATTGAGTAATAATATGGAATACTATCCAACAATCCAATATGATTGGATTTTGCAATATGGATTATTCTCTAAGTACCCTGTTCATTACGTAGTTAAGGTGATCTTATCATTCTATAAGTTCCCCATCCTTTCAATATATCCTTGAAGAAAAAATATATTTCCCAAGCCATTACACTATCATAAATAGCATCTATCACTCAATCAGCAATAGACAAATATTTAGTAAATGCTTATTAGGCATCTAAAGGTGGTGAATAATAATAAGATACTTCATAAGAAAAATTATGCAAAAGAGGAAATTGAACAAATAGACAGAGTTATCTGTCACCAAATGACAAAGTTCAAGTTTAAGAAGCTGCTTGTCAAATACAATCGACTGAAAAGTGATAGATTAGATCTTAATAGCAATAAAAGTAAGTTATAAACCATTGCCTTCCATGGCTACATAATGGGCTCTCTTTTAAACACTTTAAGGTAAAATGTAGTAAAGCAACATAAAAAAGTATTCAAAGAGAGAGCGATATAGTTCACCTATATCCAGCATATTAGGAGTCCTTGGTTTATTTTTAGTGTTTAACTCATTTACAATGACAATTTGTCCTTTGAAGCAATCTCTAAAAATAAGACTGTGATAGAATCAGGGTTCTACCTATTTCCCCACAACAGGGATTAGTATTTCCTAATAGATAGTTAGGTAGTGAAGTGAATACAGTGCTGGGCCTAGTTCAAATCCAGCCCTAGACACAGCTATAGCTGAGTGATCCTGAGCAAGTCACTTAACTTCTGTCTGCCTCAGTTTTCTCAATTTTAAATCAGGATAATACTAGTACTTACCTCACAGAGCTGTTGTGGGAAATGACAGAATATTTATAAAAGTGCTTAGCTTAGTGCCTGGAACATATTAGGTGTTTAACAAATGTTTATTTCTTTCCTTCCTTCCTTCCTTCCTAAAAAATAACAAACTGTCTCAAGACATAAATGGTCCCTGCCTTTTTTTTTTTTTTTTTTGAGATAGAAAATCAAACAGTCTGGTTTATTTAGTTCCATTTCAAGAGTAGATATATGCTAATATTTAAAGTACATCATCATTTATTTATTTTGTGTGTGTGTGTACTTGAGGGGATAATAGAGAATGTTTAATTCAAGTCTCTTATTTATAGATATGACCATTGATGCTCACAGCGGTGAATTGACTTGCCCAGGGTCACACTGTTGGCAAATGTTAGGGGCAAGATTTAAGACAGGAGTTCCTGATTCCGTGTCCAGTACTCCATCCACTATGACACCTTGTTTTTTCTGTGCATATAGTTTTGCCTGGTTCTTTATAGTTTTCCTCTCACTTTAGGTCAATGATCAAACATTACCAACATTTGCTTGATTTCCAATTTGCTGTGGATGAGATAAACCAAGAACCCCCATTTGTTGCCCAACATAACCTTGGGATATCAGTTGCTCAATAACTTCCATCACAACAGATTAGCCTTGGAGAGCTCCTCGATATGTCTGTCAAGAAGGGGTCCAATTATCTCTAACTAAAGCTGTGACAGGCAGCCCAATTCAGGGGCTATCATTGGAGGGATGTCAGCTCCACTGTCAAGGTCCAGGGCCACCATTCTAAAACTTTATGGAGTTCCACAGATAAGGGAGCCCAATACAGTCACTCATTTTCATTTAATATATTCATTGTATTTAAAACAGCAAATGCTTTATAATCTGTTCTGATGCAGTGTCAAGGAGTCAATAAATAATTATCAAAAAGTTCTAGGCGTTGTTCTGACAAAAGAAGATATAAAAAGGGGGAATCTATTATGATATGTTTGACTGACTCTTGATGTCTCATAGAGGTATTAGTTTCTAATTGCCCAATTCTAATTTTCAATTAATAGTTTTATTCAGTTAGCTTTTGTACCTCCTTTTCCATTGGCCAATTCTACTTTTTTTTTTAGTTTAAACATGTGTTTTTAAAACTTTGTGTTACAAATTTTCTCCCTTCCTCCCTCCCCACCCACCCTCATTGAAAAGGCAAGCATCTCTATACAGGTTATAGATGTGTAGCCATGCAAAACACTTCCATAGTAGTCATGTTGTGAAAAACTAAGTATATTTCCATTCATCCTATCCTACCCCCCATTTATTCTAGTCTCTTTTTTGACCCTGTCCCTCCTTGGAAGTGTTCGCTTCTGATTATCCCCTCCACCAATCTTCCCTCCCCTCTATCATCTCCCTGCTCTCTTGTCCCCTTACCCCCTACTTTCCTGTAGGGTAAGAAAGATTTCCACATCCAATAGGTTGTGTATGTTATTCTCTTCTTAAACCAAATCCAATGAGAATACGATTCACTCATTCCCTCTCACCTTCCCCCATTTCCCCTCCACTGTAAAAGCCTTTTCTTGTCTGTTTCATGTGAGATAATTTCTACTTTTCCCTTTCTCCTTCTCCCAGTATAATCCTCTGTGACCTCTTAATGTTATTTTCCAGATATCACCCCTTCATCTTCACTCTGTGAAGGGTGCCCTCTATCTATCTATCTATCTATCTATCTATCTATCTATCTATCTATCTATCTATCTATCGATCTATATATACATATAATTTTTTTCCCTCCCACCATCCTAATACCGAGAAAGGACTCATGAGTTACAAATATCATCTTTCCATGCAGGAATGTACACAGTTCAACCTTAATAAATCTCTTATGATTTATCTTTCCTGTTTACCTCTTCACTTGAGTCTGTATTTGAAAGTCAAATTTTATATTCAGCTCTGGTCTTTTCCTCAGGAATGCTTGAAAATCCCCTATTTCATTGAATGACCATTTTTTACCCTGAAGGATTATACTCAGTTTTGCTGGGTAGGTGATTCTTGGTTGTAATCCTATCTCCTTTGCCCTCCGGAATATCATACTCCATGTCCTCTGGTCCCTTAATGTAGAAGCTGCTAAATCTTGTGTTATTCTGATTGTGCTTCCACAATACTTGAATTGTTTCTTTCTGGTTGGCTGCAATATTTTCTCCTTGACCTGGAAATTCTGGAATTTGGCTACAATATTCCTAAGAGTTTTCCTTTGGGGATTTCTTTCAGGAGGTGATCAGTGGTTTCTTTCAATATCTATTTTGCCCTCTGGTTCTACAATATCAGGGCAGTTTTCCTTGATAATTTCTTGAAAGATGATGTCGAGGCTCTTTTTATGATCATGGCTTTCAGATAGTCCAATAATTTTTAAGTTCTTTCTCCTGGATCTATTTTCCAGGTCAGTTGTTTTTCCAATGAGATATTTCACATTCTCTTCTAATTTTTCATTCTTTTGGATTAGTTTTTACAGTGCCTTGATTTCTCATATAGTTGCTAGCTTCCAATTGCTCCATTCTAATTTTTAAGGAAATATCTTCTTCAGTAAGCTTTTGGACTTCCTTTTCCATTTGGCCAATTTTGCTTTTTAGGGCATTCTTCTCCTCATTGGCTTTTTGGACCTCTTTTGCCATTTGGGTTAGGCTATTTTTTAAGGTGTTATTTTCTTCAGTATTTTTTTTTAGTCTCCTTTAGCATCACCCTCAGTTTTTCCTCTACTTCTCTTACTTGCTTTTCAAAATCCTTTTTGAGCTCTTCCATGGCCTGGGACCAATTCATATTTTTCTTGGAGGATTTGGATGTAGGAGCTTTGGCTTTGTTGTCTTCTTCTGGTTGTATGTTTTGATCTTCTTTGTCACCAAAGTAAGACAATATAGTCTTACTCTTTTTGCACTGCTTGCTCATGATCCCAGCCAATTACTTGAGTTATAAACTCTTTGTTAAGGTAGGGGTCTGTTTCCAGTGTGGAGAATGTACTATCCCAAGCTTTAGGAGTTTTGTGCAGCTGTTTCAGAGATATTTCTAGGGACCTGTAAATTTTCAGTTCTTCCAAGGCGCTATGATCAAGGGCGAGGTGTTTACTCCTTTCCTGGCCTGTGCTCTGGTCTATGAGTGACCACAAGCACTCTTTTCTGTCTTGGAACTGTGAGTATTTCCTTTCCACAGCCACTATAATCTCTACCATGCCAGTGCTCCTCTTCACCTCAGGACTACCACCCAGAACTGTGACCCATATCCAAGCACGGGCAAAGCAAGAGAATCCGGCACCAGCAGAGAGATCCCTGCAATTCCCCTCTGAGCAGCCACTGGATTCTCCATCAGTCTGTGGGCTGGGAATCCTCAGGGCCAAGCTCAGGGAATGGGGCTGGGTCCCTGAGCTCCTCTCTCACAACAGAAACAGACTTTTCCTACTGACTTTCTAAGTTGTCTTTGGCATTCGTGGGTTGAGAAATCTGGAAACTGCCACAGTTGCCTGATTCAGTCCTCTGAGGACTGCTCCAGGTTTGCTGTGGCCTGTGCACCCGTGCTGAACTGTGCTCCTCTCCCAGCCCAGAGCGACAGACTTTCTGATCAACCATCCAGGTTGTCTTGGGCTGGAAATTTGTTTCACTTTGTCTTTTTGTGGGTTCTTCTGCTTTAGAATTTGTTTAGAGACATTTTTTATAGGTATTTGGAGGGGTTTGGGAAGAGCTCAAGCAAGTCACTGCTTTTACTCTGCCATCTTGGCTCCACCCCCCCCCGTCTTCCCCCACCCCCCACCTCTGTTAACATCATTTCCTGGCCTCCTAAGGATAGAAATAGTCCCACCCATATGACAGCTCTGACTTAGTGGACCACTTGAGTCAGCTGACCTTCTTCTGCTGAATAAATTCATTTCAGTATGGAGATGAGGGAGGCAACATCTATAGAAGATAAGTGACACTATCATTGTTTCATATTATTCTAATATTTGGACTAAGTAAACCTTCTTTTTCAGCTCCTTTTGTTTTGCTTTTTGGTGAGTCTATCAGGGTTAAGTGACTTGCCCAGGGTCACACAGCTAATGTCAAGTGTCTGAGGCCAGATTTGAACTCTTTCAACTCTTTAAGGACTTAAAAGTGACTCATTTCATCTCAAAATTGAGCCCAAACAGAGTGCTGGCATTAGCCCCATCCTTTAATATTTGTTGTAGTTGGTGGTATTTGCTAATAAATTTCCTCATGGTTCACATTGTAGCTGAGTTGGGGAAGACCACTCCCAATACAGATGGCAGGATGCCATATGTAGTCTAAAGAGCCCTTGTCATCATGTATGAAGAATCTCCTCCATGCCATAGCGAGGAAGGTTCTGCTCATGTGGAGAATTAGCCCAGTGGGTGATGAAGGAAGCTGCTACCCAAAGGGGAAAAGAAAGTAAAAAATAAAATAAAAATTAGAAAAAAAATAGTCATCTCTCATTTCCTGGTTGTAATTGACCATTCTTCAGAAGTTAGACTTCCAGAATAAGAAAACTGAAAGTGAACTGGTTCATCACTTTCAGAAACTAAAAACAGA
This sequence comes from Vombatus ursinus, assembly GCF_900497805.2. Lineage (NCBI taxonomy): Eukaryota > Metazoa > Chordata > Mammalia > Diprotodontia > Vombatidae > Vombatus > Vombatus ursinus. The sequence goes on along the minus strand of NW_020953191.1, from coordinate 1,051 downwards.
GATCTTGGCTTTTAGAGATTATCAATGAGAACCAAAGGGCAGCTTATTGGTACTAGGGACTACTCAAGCGAAAAGATATCTCCTGATGGGGGTAGGGACTGACAAAACTCAGACAAGGACCCACCATATGGTTTCTGATCTGGAGGTTCTGGTTCTCCTATATCCTGCTAGGAGTAGAACCCTGAGAGGAGAATAAGAACAGATGTAAGAGACTTGGGAGCTCACACCAATAGTTTAAAAATAAAATAAAAGATTGATCTTCTCACTGTTTTTGAGCATGGGGATGTTTACTACCAAGGAAATTGTCAAGTTACATAAGAAATTCAAACAGAAACCTGATAAATCCCAGAAGCGGCCCCTGAGGGAGTAGTTTAAAAGGCCCGATGCTAAGATTCTTTTCCCATATGAGTTACTTAGGCGTGCCTGAAAATTTATTGTTATAGTCAGCTTAATTAATTAAAACCTCCAGAATGGGACTGCCTTTGTCCCCTTGTAGGTATCTGTTGTGGGGAAATATTTTAATATGACTCCATAAAAATGAATTCCTGTTATGGCTACTTAATATGGATTTTCAAAGGAGGGGTTAAGGTACCTAAAGAAAACAGTTTTAATAGGTCAAATCTATGTTTCCACCCAAGGCTTCCACACCCTATGACTAACCTACCTCAAGAACAACAGAAACTTGGGACAGATTTAACTTGAGCAACTGCTATGAATACAAAAAGACACTCTGGTCATGGGGGAGGAGTCACACACCCTGCTGACCTGTTAGGTGGGCAAAGGAAATAGAACGCACACCCCTCAATTTTTAGATTTCTCTTCCTCCGGGATGGTTCACAGAACTCCTCAGAAAGGACTTGTAGGTAAAACACTTTTGAACACTTTTGAGAGGGTGAAAGGAAAGAGAGAAGGATAAATAGGGGAAAAAAATAGGATGGAGGGAAACATGCAGTAATCACAACTGTGGAAAAAAATTAACAGCAATTTTCTTTTATAAAGGTCTCATTTCTAAAATATATAGAGAACTGAGTCAAATTTATAAGAATATAAG
>NW_020953190.1:0-7466 GCF_900497805.2 Vombatus ursinus | reverse complement strand
TCTTTCTTTCTTTCTTTCTTTCTTTCTTTCTTTCTTTCTTTCTTTCTAGTTTTCATTATTCACTTTTATAAGATTTTGGATTCTAAATCCCACCCCCCTTCACTTCCCCCACCTCAATATGGCAAAAACAAACTTTCATTAAGACTTATTTTCTTTCTTCTGTCTATGGATTACGACAAGCCAAAGAATTCCATTCTGCCGGTATAACTTCATCTCAAAATATATTTCTTTGGCAGAGAGAGCTACAAAAATAAAGCAGTCATGTTCAGGTACTGGGCCTGGAAGCACTATGATAGAATATAATAGACCAAGAGATTCATTTATTGAAACATCTACTGTTGATCTAGATGTAACTGATAAGCAAATCCCCTGTTGTTTCCAGGTGTCTTTCATATGTCCAGACTACTACTGTACAATCATAACTATAATATTTATGGTGCTTTGAGTTTTTAAAGTACTTGGCAACTCTCTAAGACTAAGTTGTAGAGAAGGTTCTAACCTACCTTTGTAAAACATATCTAAATGTTCCCTATACCAATGAAATCTTAGGTCTTGTCCCTGTCAATAGATAGATAGATAAATGAATAGATAGAAAGATGGGGAGAGAGAGAGAGAGAGAGAGAGAGAGAGAGAAAGAGAAGATAGATAATAGATTAAGTTAAACAGAAAATAAGATACTGATATATGCATAGATGTGATCTTTACAATCACCCTGTGCTATTATTATCCCCATTTTACAGATGAGATGAGGCAAGCCTGTTATTTTCAATTAAAAAAATAAAATAAAATGACAAAGTCAATATAGAGTTAACTGTGGAAGTGTTTATGATGGTTATCAGATTCCTACAGGGTTATTAGATAACTAGAAGCATAAATTTATATATTATCCTAAGACTGTCATACAAAAAGTAATCATTAAAGGATTATTGATCATGTTGATATACCTTATTGACATAATTCTATGTAATCTCCTCTTACATATTCAAGATAGCATTGAGTAGCACTGCTCCTGGCATGTAGCAGAAGCTTGAAATATGTTTGTGGAAAAAACCAAAAATTAAAACTTTATATTGTGAAATTATGAAGACTACACTTGGTCTCCAAAGAAAAGATATGAGAATTCACCATTCTCCTTTATAGAGATCTTAGTGCACTTGTGTGAAACGCTGCATATAATACCAGATTTTTTCTCAATTGTCAATCTTACCTATTCTTCTTCCTCTTTTTCTTTCTTTAAAAAAAATATTTTGTATCACTTTCTGGGAGATGGAGGAAAAAAGACTCAGACTCAAATATAAGCAATATCAAAAAAATAAAAAAAAATCTGTTAAAATATGTTTGATTGAATTTATGTCTTTGCTTAAATGAGATCCCAAATTTATTTAAATATTGAGATATAAGATTGCCTTAGCTGTTTTTGTAGCATGACCGAAATCTTTAACTTGTGGTCAATTCAAACTCTTAAGTCTTCTTTTCCCACATTAATTGCTGCTTAGTTATGTCACTAGATAATCTATATTGTCTGCATCTTTGACTTTTTGAGCCCAAATAAAATACTTTCCATTTGTCCTTATAGCTACCCTTTTGGATCTCCTCAAAAAGGTCCAGGGCACAGAACAAAGGGGAGATGGAGATAGATCTGCCAGCATTTAAGAAAGTTCCTTTTAAGTGCCCTCTAAGCTCTGAAGGGTTTCAGAGTTTACCAGAAAGTAAATTACTCAAGGTACTGTTTTGTTTTGTTTTAATTTGGAGAGGTTTTATATGTAGAAAGGAGAAAAAAAGCCAAGTCAGCAAGAAACAAGCAGGGAACACCAATGACTATGACCTTTAAAGAGGTGGAGAATGGTGGAAATTGAAGCCTTACAAACTTGGAAGCTGGTGTCTACATACAGAACTTTACCTAAGCAGGTTCACCTGAGTGCTGTCAGTCATTTTTAATCTATAGGGACAGAAGTAAGCACTGAGAAGAGAGAGAGAATTTGTGGGAAAGAAAGGCACTATCCAAGATGCAAAAAGGAGGCTGTTGGTGATATTACACTGCAGTGTCATTTGCTTCTTGACTGTTGCTCCATAATATTTAAATGGTTTCTTTCTGGCAACCTGCCATATTTTCTCCTTGATCCGAGAGCTCTGGAATTTAACTATAATATTCCTGGGAGTTTTCATTTGAGGATCTTTCTCAGAAGATCATCAAGTGGATTCTTTCAATTTCAATTTTGCCTTCTGGTTCTAAGATATCAGAACCATTTTCTGTTATCTTATTTAGTTAATGACCATTACTCATCTCATCAGGATACTTTGGGACTCTGATATTGACTTGCAAATGATTTACTCTATTGCTTAGATTTCTGTCTCACATTATTTTTGGAGAATATGTCATCTATTTCTTCATGCTAGCCATCAATTGAAAAATTTTCAAGAGAACAAGATTGAGGACAATCCTTAATGACACCACCCCAGACTGACAAAAATATCATTCTGTACTTTGAAAAAAGTTTATTTAACCCCTACGAATTCACCTAAGTTATTCTAGCATCTATCTCTCTCTAGCATGATATCTACATATAAATGACTAGAAACTGCCAAATGTCACCTATGAAAAAGACAAATTTTTATGGTTGTACTTATACAGCTCTGGCCCTGTTGGGTTCAGCAATTTTTATCAGTGATTCTGATGAAAGCATAGATAGATGGCATGCTTTTAATATTTTAGATGCTACAAAACTGAAATAAATAGTTCTTATTTGGATGACAGAATCAGGATACCTAAAAAGCAAATCTTCCCAATGTATCATCTCGAACAGATTATATTTTACTTAGTGTATTTTTACTGTAAAGCCTATTCTAATTATTTATTTGGATGAGAGGCGTCATGATATAGTAGGAAGAATTCTATCTTCTTTGTCAGGAGACTCCTGGTCTGACTCCCCACTCTGACATTTATTGCCCTTTTATTTTAGAGTGATTCTATCAATTGTGATACTGTGTTTAATTCTAATCAATGCTAGCTGACTAACTCCTAGAAACAGTATTTTAGTGATTAGAGTATAATGTTAAAATGTGGCTGTATTCTCTGTGCTCAAAATTAATTACAAAGCTCTGAAATCTAGGCAGAGTATTGAAATATGCAATTGAAAATACATTCAGAGGATACTACTATTATATTGGAAATGTATCTTTCTATACTTTATAGTAATAGTATCCAGGGAGAGAGCTGAAGTCCCCTGGGAATCTGTGACATAATTGGAAATAATATGTTATTAACTATTTGGAGGATGGGAATACTGTGGACAAATCCTACCCTTCCCACAATAACAAATCATGGACTTATCTCCTACACTGATATGCCTATCCTTCATCCTTTAATCTATCACCTAACACTTCCCTACTCTAGCTTTTCTGGACCTTATGCAAGGTCCCAGTCTTCCCGACTTTGTACCAGATATTAGACGCTCAGGGCAGTAACAACAGCTGTCCAGGTGTCATTGGGAAATCCCCCTTGCCTAACATAGGTTAGGGAGGAATCTTCCCACTGTCCCCTCCCCCATGACCTCATGGCTGCAGCAGGTCCTCCTTAGGACAAATCCCTCCATTCCACCTTTTTTTTTCTTTTTCATTTTGAGTGGGACACAGTGTATCACACAGTTTGGTCAGGCATGGATGTTCAAGACTGTTATGGCTTATAATGTGACTGTTATATTTTGCCTCTCTGAGGAAAAAAAAATTAAAGAAGAAAAAAAAATCACCTACTTGGTTACCTACATTTATCAAACTAAAGGAATAATTAATTACTAATGCTAACAAGCACTTATTCTTTCCAAGTCTTTCCTAGCCTAAACCCTAGGAAATGCACAGACTTCTTCTCCGCTCATGAAATATATTCAATCACATGGCTTTCACAAATATTTTATGTGTGTGTTTGTATTGTTAATAAATAAGTTTTATTTTATTATTGTCATGTCTTTTTGTGTAAGTTTAAAATGTATTTTGTAGTACAGCAGTATATGTATGTAATTTATAAATAAATACATATACATATATTGGGGGTACAGTTTCATTTTTTTTTTTTACTCAGAGTGTTGTGCAATTAAAAAAACTTTAGTGACCACTGCTCTCTAGAACAGAACAATGAAGAAGTAAGCCATGACTGGGCATTCAGTCCCTGTTCTATCCTCTTTGCTACTTGAGTCTGTTATTTGGTAAGGTAAGCATAAAGGAGCTTGTTTCTTCCTAGAAAAAGGTCTTGCTAACATATAGCTATCAAATTTATCTCTTTCTTAACCCTAGAAACCGTGGTTGATTTGAAAAAGTGACAAAAAATACAGGGAAAAGATACCTGCTGAGTGTTAAAAACAAAACAAAACAAAACAGACAAACAAATGAAGAAAAAACCCAAAACAAAAAAAAAAAAAGAAAAAAAAAAACCCTGCCACTAAGTTCTCCAGGAAGCAAATCCTAAGCTAAGGCATATGGAGAAACAGCTTCTGGTGTCCACCTGAGATAATTTGTCTTGAACAATTTACCACAGGAGGATAAGTTTAATTTAAGAGTTCCTGAAGTCCCCCATTCATTTCTTGCATGTACTTTCCTACAGAAATTTTAAAGATTTATTGAGATAAAGAGTGTGTGGGAACAGAAATGGCAAAGAGCTATTCACTGTCAGGGAGACTCTAAGGCAGTTAGCATAACAAAGGCAAGTTGAGGAGAGCATATTCAATTACAAGCAAAAGCCTTACACCATGGGGGCCTTTTCCCCTCTATACTATGTATTTAAATGACTTAGACATTTGACTATTTGACATCTACATCATTGCCTTTAATATTCTAGTAGAGCCAATACTTTCTTATTTTTATGTATGTGTGTGTATAATGGATTTATTAGTATATTTTATTTAGTATATTAGTATATTTTGACAAGACCTATAATTTCATTAGTTTAGGGAGCTAGTGAGAAAATTTACTCCAGTAATGTAGATTGGCACATGTTCTAGAATTTCTAGTCTCATAGAATTGACTGGAAGCAGTCAAATGAAATAACGTAAGCACATCATTGAGCAAATGTTAAAGCATTATATAAATGCTAGTTATTATTAAAATTATTATTATTGCTATTACTTAGAAGTAAAGAGGCTTACCCAGGATCCTACAGTTAGTATGTATAAGAGGCAAGCCTTTATCTCTAAGATCAGCTTCTATCCAATATAGCACACTGATTCTTATATTTTTTTATGTGCTCTGAACCTATGTTTGAGGCTTTATTAGGACAAAATTAATTCCTGCAGCCTAGCAATTCTTATATCTCTTGTGCTCTGGCAGCTCTCAAGATATTCCATTTCTATGGTATCCATGTGGACTAAATTAATAGCTATGTTAGTTATTGGGAGTGTCTGTAAGTGATACTGCAATATTGAAGACCAAGTTAGCATCCGTGGTGCCTGCTCACATGACTCATCATAGATTCATCTTAAGATCCCCAAATGCACTATCATGAAATGGGCAGACTCTGGTTAGCCCCTTAATTTCAAAATGCTGACCAGAAGATTTTAATGAGTAGCAACTTATGACTCACTGGATTCATGTTAATCTTACCAAATGACAGAGAAGACATCCCTGACTTAATTTACCCAACTTTATTTAAGCTTGGTTTTATTTATTTATTTTTTTTTTGCTTTGGTTAAAATTCTGTTACTGTTTTTGTTCAGTCATTTCAACCATGTCTGTCTTTTCCTGACCCCATTTGGGATTTTCTTGGTAAAGATACTGGAATGATTTGCCATTTCCTTCTCCAGCTCATTTTACAGATGAGGAAACTGAGGCAAAGAGGGTTAAGTGATTTGCCCAGGGTCATACATCTGATTGCCTAAAGGAGAATCATAACCATATCCAGGCTACAATATATAACAAACAATTACAAAAGAGTATAATGTATATCATCAAATAAATGTATAATTTACAAAGATGAGGAGGGATTCCTATGTCACATGATCAGCAAGATGGTGGGTTAGTAATTTTCCTCAGAACCTTTTACCTCTCTAACCCTGTAAAAATGAATTATGTAATACTTAAAGAACAATGTAGAACAGTTACAATTGACTTCCAAGGACAAAGAAAAGTGCCTCCAACAAGGTAAAACCCTTTAAATTAACATGGAAAAGCTCCATCCTTAAAACATCCACAGCTAAGCCAATATGATAATACTACTCCCAGGTAGGTACACAAGATGGCTTGTGCCCGGGAACGGATCAAAAGATAAAACTCCTCCCCACCATCTCCTGCAGACAATCACCCTCCCTGCTCACCTCTGGCCCTTCAGAAAGTATCATCTTAATTTGACACAAAAGTAGACAGACTTTCTGAACACCCTTGGGCTTTCTCAAGGGATTCCTTCACTTTTGTTACCTCTGAACACAGAGCTTGGCAGCCCACACATCCGTCCTGACCCTCGCTGCACTGGTGTTTGTTTACTGGAGGAACTCCTTGTCCTATGCCCCTAGGCTTCTGGTAGATTTTTTTTGAGTTTGTAGAGTTCTGACATGGAAATCGTCACATGAGTTTCTCATTGGGTTTCTTAATGTCTTAATCTTTATTTGAACTGATGTGAACTTTTTTTTTTAACTGGAGAAAGTATATGAGAGGTAGGGGGGCAGCCTCCCATTCAAGCACCCATCTCAGAAGGGAATCCACAACATCTGTTTACAATGCAGTCAAGGATGGCTTCAAAAGCAGAAAAAGAAAGGCCTTTCACATATCAAAATATTCCTAGCAACATTTTTGTGGTAATAAAGATCTAGAAACATCCCATTTGATTAAAGAATGACTGAACAAATTGTAGTGTATAAATACATGGAATATTATTGTATATAAAGAATATCAACTAAAAGAAATTCTGGAAAAAAGTGAAGATTTATATGAAATAATGCAGAGTGAAGCAAGTAGATTCAGCAAAACAACACATATAATAATAACTACATTATGAATTAAAAGACTTATTTAATCAACCTGAGTGCTAGGTAGTTATAATGTCCAAGTTTGGCACTGCAAAAGAGTTGAAGAAATGTACCTCCCTCCTTTCTTTGGATTATAATGGTATTAGATTGTAATGGGTGCACAATGTACAAAAATTTTCTGATATTGTCTGATATATCAGTTAGTGGTGCTTTATTATATTTTTTTCCTTTGTTAAAAGGGAAGGCTCACTGTGATATATCTGCATAACTGATATTTAAACAGAAAAAAATCAATACAACTTTTTAAAGAAATGAAATTATCATTCCCTTTAAGCATTCACCATCATGGATATCCATGGTGGAAAGGGAGGTTCTGTTGTAACTCTTTTGGAAAATAAAAATTTATAATTTATTTTTTACATCACCTATTTTTCCCAATATCTTCTTCTCCTTTCTCCTTCTCCCAGAGATACATCCTCTCCTATCCTCTGCTTTAAAATAAATTGACCCTTTGCCCTA
>NW_020953189.1:0-13426 GCF_900497805.2 Vombatus ursinus | reverse complement strand
CTAGCCAGGAAGGAGATTCATAGTAACCTTGCCCCCTGGGCTTAACTTCTGTGTTTACTTAGAGTTACTTACATAACAGACAAAAACAAACAAACATAAAAAAGGTTGATTAAAAGAATAAGTCAGTAGAAGTGGAAGGAAAGGATTTTCTTGTTGAAGTAAGTATTGTGACTTCATATTGTCTAGTATGTAAAGTTCCTAAATGCCTAGCATTTATGCAGGCTTTGAGGTCCGCAAAGTGCATTGCATGTTAACTCATTTGATCCTCAGAACCACCCTGGGAGGTAGGTGCTTTGATCATCCTCATTTAAAAGATAAGGAATCTGAGGCTGAGAAAGGTTAAATGACTTGTAAAAAGTCACACAGCTAAACATGACTAATGTGAAAATATGCTTAATAGGAATGTATATGTAGAGCCTATATCAGATTGCACTCTGTCTTGGGGAGGGAAGCAAGGAAGGAGGGGGAGAAAATTTAAAACTCAAAGCTTATGGAAGTGAATACTGAAAACTAAAAAATAAATTAATTTTAAAAATACAAAAAAAAAATGCTTGTTGACTGGAAAAAAAAAAGCCACACAGCTGAAAAAGAGTCTGATGCAGGATTCAAATTCAGCTGTTCCTGACTCCAATTCCAACAGGCTAGTTGCCTAAATGCTGTCAGGAAGGTAAACAAATTATGAACACCAAGTCTCTGATAGGACACACAAGGAAAAGAAGATCTGAGGGTTCCAAATCTTCAAAAGGCACTCAGAGTTTATTCTTCCATCTAATGTGTTATAAATTAATCTAGATGCTAGAGGTTATGCCCTGAATGTTGGAAAAATGCTTCAAGGTATTGTAGGCTAAGGTAATTGGACTGGTATTTAGAGCAGTAGAGGAAGGAAGGAAATGAGCATTATTAAGTGCTTTAACATAGTATCTCATTTCATCCTCATGACAACCCTGGAAAGAAGGCACTGTTATTATCTCCATTTTATAACTGAATAAACAGAGATAAATAGATAGATAGATAGCCTAAGGTCCCATCAGCTAGTATGTGTCACCTAAGGCCGGATTTGAACTTAGGTCTTCTTGACTCTAGACTCCAGAGCGCCATCCCCTTGCACTAACTAGCTTCCTAAAGTCCAGATTTACCAGAGAAAATAACAAAGCTGAGATCATAAATCTGACCAGACACGTACTAGCTTAATGACCCTGGACAAGTCATTTAACCCTATTTATCCCAGTTTCCTCATCTGTAATATAAGCGGTAGGAGGAAATGACAAACCATTCCAGTATCTTTGCTAAGAAAACCCCAAATGGGTTAATGAAGAGTCAGACACAACTGAAAAATGACTGAACATTGAAGATCAAAACGGGTAGGACACAGAATAAGCAAATTCAAGGGACAAGGCCAGCAGGGTACCTACAGCTAGAGTAGGGAACAGTTTAATGTCAGCAAAACCAAGGAAACAAGTCTAAGAGGGAACTTCAGAGCCAGAAACACTGGTATAACAACTACATAACTACCATGCATTAAAAGATGGAATACAACTGACAATTGTATTAACAGTTTGCAAAGGGCTTTTGAAAGTCTGTCATCATCCCAGCCCTTTTCCCCTGAGATGTTCTAGGGAGATGTTACAAAAAGCTAAATTTAGGATTGGTAAAAGAAGATGTCTACCAATGAGAGCTATGGAAAAGTGGAACGTGTTTGCCTTGGGAGGCAATAGGTTCCCCTCATTGGAGGTCTTCAAGTAAAGGTAACAGTACCAATTGTTGCCTCTGTTATACAAGGGATCCTTTTGGAGGTATGCATTGGATTAGGCTATTTAGATCTTTTCCAACTCTAAAATTCTGAGATGTTGTAGTGCCTGGCTATGGTCTTGAAAAGGGAACCAGGTGAAAATTCTCTTCTATATCGATGCAAAGGAAGCATTTTAACTGTTAGGAGGGATGCCAGAAGTTAAAAGCTAAGAAAAACTGGAGCCATTCTGATGATGAGTTTCACTAAGTAAGTTACTCTTGGAAGGAGAGTTGAATTGATTTTACTTCTAAAAGGAAAAGATGTACCAGGTAAGTTTTCCTGATATTCTTTCAGGTACTTACTTATAACATAATGGGATTTGTATAAATTATATCATTCTTTACCTTTTGAACAGTGCTCTGCCTCATTCTGCTTTATTTAAGTGTGGTTACAAGGAATGTACAGTATTCCTACCACTAGATAGAGCACTGGACCTTTGATCAGAAAGACCTGAATTCCAATCCAGAATAAGGCTTTCCAGCTGTGTGACAGTGTCCAACCAGTTAACCTTGGTCTGCCTGAGTTTCCTCATCTGGAAAAATGAGATAATAATAGTACTTACCTCCTAGAGTTGTGAGGATAACATGTAATAATCATAAAGCATTTTGCAAACCTTAAAGCACTATGTAAATGCTGGCAATTATTATTATATAACTTTATTCTTAGGACATGGAATACAAAATGGAATTAGATTTTCAGGAAAAATATAAATGGCGTAACCAACAATGAGGAGTCCTCTCCTCAGAGAATCTAAGGGTGGCCATTTTGGATGATTTGTCTGCTTTTTCAACCAACGTAAAGGAAGGTCTTGCATTTCATCTCAAAATATGTGCAGGTACCCTTTCTGCTTTCTGTTATGTCAAAAAGGTACTTTTTGAAGAACTGATGAGCTGAAACTGGATATACATATGAAACATGCTTGGCCAAATCTACTTCCTTCTACTTGACTATTTTTTTTTTGGTGGGGCAATTGGGGTTAAGTGACTTGCCCAGGGTCATACAGCTAGTAAGTGTCAAGTGTCTGAGGTCACATTTGAACTCAGGTCCTCCTGACTACAAGGCCAGAGCTCTGTCCACTGTGCCACCTAGCTGCCCCTAAAATGAATTAATTTTTTTTTTTCTTGGTGAGGTAATCAGGGTTAAGTAACCTGCCCAGGGTCACATAGCTAGTAAGTATCAAGTGTCTGAGGTCAGACTTGAACTCACGTCCTCCTGACTCCAGGATTGGAACTCTATCTACTGCACCACCTAGCTGCCCCCTTGACTGTGTTAAGAATGAAGATTACAGATGTTGGTGGGCCTCCAGGTGGAGAAGTCTTGGGATCTCTCTCATCTGTCTGCTAGGAAGCCATGAAAATCTGGTGAGGCTGTTTTCTGCCACTGGTGTGTTTTTTTTTTCTTCCCTGATCTTAGGTAGAGTAGGGGAGAGGGTGGTGACCTTGTGAACTTTCAAAGAATGGAAGATCAAGCCTCCAGAGATTCACAAATTGGAATCTACTACAGAGTTTGCTAGCAGCTGAGTCCAATGTGCCTCCTAAACCTGAGAAGTAAGCTGCTTGACCTAGTTCAGGGGTGGGGAATCTGCAGCCTCGAGGCCACATGTGGCCCTGTAGGCCCTCAAGTGTGGCCCTTTGACTGAATCCAAACTTCACAAAACAAATTCCCTTAATAAAAGGATTTGTTCTGTAAAAATTGGGCTCAATCAAAAAGTCATGCCCAAAGACCTAGAAGGCCACATGTGGCCTAGAGGTTGAAGGTTCTTTACCCCTGACCTAGTGCACCATGGACTCCATGTCCTACATCAAAGAAGGGATATCCAGTAGCTATGTCACAATCTGGATGGCACTCGATGAGGCAAATTCTTTGCAGTAACTGCTTTAGATTTGAGTCCAGTCTTCTTAAGGATTGAGGTGGTAGAGGAAGGACTGTATCTTTGGTATTAGGAAAATGTTTTTATACTTCTGTTCTTACTATATCTTCTCAATAAATACTCCCTTGTATAAAAATAATTGATATGAACCAGTTAAATTGGTAATGGGTTACTAAACACAATGCCAATCAATGACAAAATGAGATTTTTTTTTTTGCTTTTTTTGTTGAGGCAATTGGGTCAAGTGACTTGCCCAAGTCACACAGCTAGTAAGTGTTAAGTCAAATCTGAGGTCACATTTGAACTCAGGTCCTCCTGAATCCAAGGCAGGAGCTCTAGCCACTATACCACTTAGCTGCCCCACAAAATGAAATTGGTGATGAATATTGAACAGAACATATTAGAATGGGGCTTTGGGTCACTAGCATTAGAAAAATTGCTACCACTTTCCATTAGGGCTAACCCTAAAAACCCAAATGGGGAGATGTAGCCAATGTCATTTTGAGCATCTGACTTATCAATGTAAGTTGGAGTTGGGATAAGGATTCTCAGAATATTTTGTTGTTGCTGTTGTTAAGTCATTTCAGTTGTGCCCAACCTTCATGACCCCATTTGGGATTTTCTTGGCAAAGATGATAGAATGGTTTGCAATTTACTTACCCAAGTCATTTTACAGATGAAGAAATTGAGGCAAACAGGTTAAGTGACTTAGCCAGGGTCACACAGCTAGTAAGCATATAAGGCTGGATTTGAACCCAGATCCTCCTGACTCCAGGGCCAGCACTTATCCACTGTACCACCTAGCTGTCCCAATATCTCAATATAGAGTGCATATATTTGTGAAGTTTTTTTTTGTTTTGTTTTGTTTTATTTTGCTAGATATTATGACAAGAATCTCTAATTCCTGCTAATGGGGAGGCTGAAACCGATGGATAGCTTAAACTCTAGAATTCTAAGCTAGGGCTAAAGCACTAAGTCATGGTGAATACCCACGAATGAGGGGTCATTAGGCTGACTAAGGAAGGATAAACTGGTGCAAGTTGTAAATGCAACAGGTTAAAGCATTCATGCCGGTCAGTAGTGGTGTTGGGCCTTGAGTAGAGGCCCATTGAACTTCTAGCCAGTGAGAGAAAGGGAGCCCCAGGCTCAAAATCATCATCATCATCGTCATCATCATCACCATCATCATCATCATCATCATCGTCGTCATCATCATCATCATCACCATTATCTGTTTTTATTTGGATCAAATCCTGGTTGTTACATATACTACTACTTTTGTGACCTGGGGCAAGATACTAAACCTACCTTGGGCTCAAGGTAAAATGAAAGGGATGGATTAGATGATCTTTAAAGGCCCTTTCTGCTTGACACTGATGATCTTACAGGAGGAAAGTCTATAAGAAAAGAAAAAAAAAGTGTTTAGTTTCTTTTAAGAAGATTGCTCTGGAGGAGAAAGTGAGGCTGGTACTTTGCATAGCCCTCCCTCACTTAAATCCAATTCACTTGTAAGCCACAGCATCACATTCCAGATGTCGTGGTCTTCTTTGAGAAGGGAGGAGAAACAACAAGAAAAAGAACAAGAGAGCTAGGGACAGCAAATGACAAAGAAAAATGTAAAGTCTTTGGAGACAAAGACTTTTTTTTTTTTAATCCCTAGCACCTAACAGTGGGATGTAACACACTGGCTTTACATGTCATTAGTGCTTAATAAATGTTTGTTCAGTAGAATGGAAAGGGTAGTGCATCACTTTTGGAAGACATTTCCAGAGAATTTCATGGATAAAGACAAAGAGAAACCAGAGACTTGGTGCTCTACATCAGTGGTCTAGAAACTTTTTTGATACATCAGTTAAAAAAAATGATAATACACAACCAATGTGCTATATTACATGCATTTAAAAACATTCACAAATTTAAGTTTCAAAAGGATAATATTGATTTTACCTTACTTATTTATGGTACAAATTTTTAAAAGTTTTTTTTTTTTTTTTTGGTAACAGACTTGTAGTTTCATCAATATAGGAAGTCCAGGGTGATGAACATTCTCTGTCAATGATGATTGACATTTTTTTCTTAAATTTATTCAGCTTTCATATAGAGTTAGGGACTGGACATTTGATTTAATGGATATAGAAAACTTGGTTCATTGTTGCAGTTTTGATGGCTCAGAGTGAGTGTAAATAGCAGTTGTTTCCTGTTCTGTCCAAAAACTCTGAGGGTCTTTCTGTCTCAGACTGATTCCTTTGTAATGGTAAATTAGGCCATCTTTTGTCTCAATTCTTACCTAGCCCTTAGTCATAGAATGGGCATTGTTTCAGATAAACTGAGACCTGGGAAAGACCTTAGTCTTTAGACCACTGCATTCTGGCCATCACCAGTTGTCTTGACTTTTGTCCTGCCACTGGAATCCAATGACTCTGGATGAGGGAATGAAGCTGATGACTTTGTGCAGCTTTGTCTCACTTAAATCCAATTCACACACACAAGCCAAGGCATCATCTATGATATCACTGGTCCTCTTTGAGAGCAAAGGATGAGCAGTAACAACTTTTAAAGAGCTTCTATGGCACTGAGAGATCAAGTTATGCACCCAAAATCACATAACTAGTAAGAGTCAGACAGGACTTGAACCCAGATCCCAAGGTCAGGTCTCTCTATCCATTCATGATTGTGCCTTTTTTGAGACACAGGTAATTAGATGTATGATATAATTTTAAAAATAAAACTCCCTCTGTTTGCCTTGGGGGTTAGGGCAGACTTGTAAATGATAGTAGTAGGCCCTTAAAACATAATTAATTTAGTGTTTAAAGTGCTTTTTATTTAACTTTTGCTTCTAAATATATAATTTATGGTTTATAAGTAGAGTGAGTCTTCAAAACACCAGACAAATGAATTAAAAAATAAAAAAATAAAAAATAAATAAAACAAAGTGTAGGAGATTCTATCAGTTTATATGTTGTTGCTCCTTTCAGTCTTTCACACTTCTTCACGTCTAATTTCATATCTTCTTCAATACCTTATGTAGGCAACATTATTTACCTAGTGAATGTATCATATTTGGGAAGAATAAAAAAAGGTTCTATCAGAAGAGCACTGCAACAGAACTTTCATAATTTTATTGGGAACTAATATCTTATGAATCGGAAATACCCAAAATGTGACTTAGGAGGTATGGCCCTTACCCATACAATCTCTGGCAATATGTCCTTAAATATAATTTATGAAAAGACTTACCTTGAAACAGGTTCAACTGATGACTAAGATGAATAGAGATATATGCAATTGTTGTGCTGAGGAATAGCCGTTTTGTTCCCTGAATATGTGTTGTTATTATTGAGTAATAATATGGAATACTATCCAACAATCCAATATGATTGGATTTTGCAATATGGATTATTCTCTAAGTACCCTGTTCATTACGTAGTTAAGGTGATCTTATCATTCTATAAGTTCCCCATCCTTTCAATATATCCTTGAAGAAAAAATATATTTCCCAAGCCATTACACTATCATAAATAGCATCTATCACTCAATCAGCAATAGACAAATATTTAGTAAATGCTTATTAGGCATCTAAAGGTGGTGAATAATAATAAGATACTTCATAAGAAAAATTATGCAAAAGAGGAAATTGAACAAATAGACAGAGTTATCTGTCACCAAATGACAAAGTTCAAGTTTAAGAAGCTGCTTGTCAAATACAATCGACTGAAAAGTGATAGATTAGATCTTAATAGCAATAAAAGTAAGTTATAAACCATTGCCTTCCATGGCTACATAATGGGCTCTCTTTTAAACACTTTAAGGTAAAATGTAGTAAAGCAACATAAAAAAGTATTCAAAGAGAGAGCGATATAGTTCACCTATATCCAGCATATTAGGAGTCCTTGGTTTATTTTTAGTGTTTAACTCATTTACAATGACAATTTGTCCTTTGAAGCAATCTCTAAAAATAAGACTGTGATAGAATCAGGGTTCTACCTATTTCCCCACAACAGGGATTAGTATTTCCTAATAGATAGTTAGGTAGTGAAGTGAATACAGTGCTGGGCCTAGTTCAAATCCAGCCCTAGACACAGCTATAGCTGAGTGATCCTGAGCAAGTCACTTAACTTCTGTCTGCCTCAGTTTTCTCAATTTTAAATCAGGATAATACTAGTACTTACCTCACAGAGCTGTTGTGGGAAATGACAGAATATTTATAAAAGTGCTTAGCTTAGTGCCTGGAACATATTAGGTGTTTAACAAATGTTTATTTCTTTCCTTCCTTCCTTCCTTCCTAAAAAATAACAAACTGTCTCAAGACATAAATGGTCCCTGCCTTTTTTTTTTTTTTTTTTGAGATAGAAAATCAAACAGTCTGGTTTATTTAGTTCCATTTCAAGAGTAGATATATGCTAATATTTAAAGTACATCATCATTTATTTATTTTGTGTGTGTGTGTACTTGAGGGGATAATAGAGAATGTTTAATTCAAGTCTCTTATTTATAGATATGACCATTGATGCTCACAGCGGTGAATTGACTTGCCCAGGGTCACACTGTTGGCAAATGTTAGGGGCAAGATTTAAGACAGGAGTTCCTGATTCCGT
Source organism: Vombatus ursinus (assembly GCF_900497805.2). Classification (NCBI taxonomy): domain Eukaryota; kingdom Metazoa; phylum Chordata; class Mammalia; order Diprotodontia; family Vombatidae; genus Vombatus; species Vombatus ursinus. The sequence goes on along the minus strand of NW_020953189.1, from coordinate 5,172 downwards.
GTCCAGTACTCCATCCACTATGACACCTTGTTTTTTCTGTGCATATAGTTTTGCCTGGTTCTTTATAGTTTTCCTCTCACTTTAGGTCAATGATCAAACATTACCAACATTTGCTTGATTTCCAATTTGCTGTGGATGAGATAAACCAAGAACCCCCATTTGTTGCCCAACATAACCTTGGGATATCAGTTGCTCAATAACTTCCATCACAACAGATTAGCCTTGGAGAGCTCCTCGATATGTCTGTCAAGAAGGGGTCCAATTATCTCTAACTAAAGCTGTGACAGGCAGCCCAATTCAGGGGCTATCATTGGAGGGATGTCAGCTCCACTGTCAAGGTCCAGGGCCACCATTCTAAAACTTTATGGAGTTCCACAGATAAGGGAGCCCAATACAGTCACTCATTTTCATTTAATATATTCATTGTATTTAAAACAGCAAATGCTTTATAATCTGTTCTGATGCAGTGTCAAGGAGTCAATAAATAATTATCAAAAAGTTCTAGGCGTTGTTCTGACAAAAGAAGATATAAAAAGGGGGAATCTATTATGATATGTTTGACTGACTCTTGATGTCTCATAGAGGTATTAGTTTCTAATTGCCCAATTCTAATTTTCAATTAATAGTTTTATTCAGTTAGCTTTTGTACCTCCTTTTCCATTGGCCAATTCTACTTTTTTTTTTAGTTTAAACATGTGTTTTTAAAACTTTGTGTTACAAATTTTCTCCCTTCCTCCCTCCCCACCCACCCTCATTGAAAAGGCAAGCATCTCTATACAGGTTATAGATGTGTAGCCATGCAAAACACTTCCATAGTAGTCATGTTGTGAAAAACTAAGTATATTTCCATTCATCCTATCCTACCCCCCATTTATTCTAGTCTCTTTTTTGACCCTGTCCCTCCTTGGAAGTGTTCGCTTCTGATTATCCCCTCCACCAATCTTCCCTCCCCTCTATCATCTCCCTGCTCTCTTGTCCCCTTACCCCCTACTTTCCTGTAGGGTAAGAAAGATTTCCACATCCAATAGGTTGTGTATGTTATTCTCTTCTTAAACCAAATCCAATGAGAATACGATTCACTCATTCCCTCTCACCTTCCCCCATTTCCCCTCCACTGTAAAAGCCTTTTCTTGTCTGTTTCATGTGAGATAATTTCTACTTTTCCCTTTCTCCTTCTCCCAGTATAATCCTCTGTGACCTCTTAATGTTATTTTCCAGATATCACCCCTTCATCTTCACTCTGTGAAGGGTGCCCTCTATCTATCTATCTATCTATCTATCTATCTATCTATCTATCTATCTATCTATCTATCGATCTATATATACATATAATTTTTTTCCCTCCCACCATCCTAATACCGAGAAAGGACTCATGAGTTACAAATATCATCTTTCCATGCAGGAATGTACACAGTTCAACCTTAATAAATCTCTTATGATTTATCTTTCCTGTTTACCTCTTCACTTGAGTCTGTATTTGAAAGTCAAATTTTATATTCAGCTCTGGTCTTTTCCTCAGGAATGCTTGAAAATCCCCTATTTCATTGAATGACCATTTTTTACCCTGAAGGATTATACTCAGTTTTGCTGGGTAGGTGATTCTTGGTTGTAATCCTATCTCCTTTGCCCTCCGGAATATCATACTCCATGTCCTCTGGTCCCTTAATGTAGAAGCTGCTAAATCTTGTGTTATTCTGATTGTGCTTCCACAATACTTGAATTGTTTCTTTCTGGTTGGCTGCAATATTTTCTCCTTGACCTGGAAATTCTGGAATTTGGCTACAATATTCCTAAGAGTTTTCCTTTGGGGATTTCTTTCAGGAGGTGATCAGTGGTTTCTTTCAATATCTATTTTGCCCTCTGGTTCTACAATATCAGGGCAGTTTTCCTTGATAATTTCTTGAAAGATGATGTCGAGGCTCTTTTTATGATCATGGCTTTCAGATAGTCCAATAATTTTTAAGTTCTTTCTCCTGGATCTATTTTCCAGGTCAGTTGTTTTTCCAATGAGATATTTCACATTCTCTTCTAATTTTTCATTCTTTTGGATTAGTTTTTACAGTGCCTTGATTTCTCATATAGTTGCTAGCTTCCAATTGCTCCATTCTAATTTTTAAGGAAATATCTTCTTCAGTAAGCTTTTGGACTTCCTTTTCCATTTGGCCAATTTTGCTTTTTAGGGCATTCTTCTCCTCATTGGCTTTTTGGACCTCTTTTGCCATTTGGGTTAGGCTATTTTTTAAGGTGTTATTTTCTTCAGTATTTTTTTTTAGTCTCCTTTAGCATCACCCTCAGTTTTTCCTCTACTTCTCTTACTTGCTTTTCAAAATCCTTTTTGAGCTCTTCCATGGCCTGGGACCAATTCATATTTTTCTTGGAGGATTTGGATGTAGGAGCTTTGGCTTTGTTGTCTTCTTCTGGTTGTATGTTTTGATCTTCTTTGTCACCAAAGTAAGACAATATAGTCTTACTCTTTTTGCACTGCTTGCTCATGATCCCAGCCAATTACTTGAGTTATAAACTCTTTGTTAAGGTAGGGGTCTGTTTCCAGTGTGGAGAATGTACTATCCCAAGCTTTAGGAGTTTTGTGCAGCTGTTTCAGAGATATTTCTAGGGACCTGTAAATTTTCAGTTCTTCCAAGGCGCTATGATCAAGGGCGAGGTGTTTACTCCTTTCCTGGCCTGTGCTCTGGTCTATGAGTGACCACAAGCACTCTTTTCTGTCTTGGAACTGTGAGTATTTCCTTTCCACAGCCACTATAATCTCTACCATGCCAGTGCTCCTCTTCACCTCAGGACTACCACCCAGAACTGTGACCCATATCCAAGCACGGGCAAAGCAAGAGAATCCGGCACCAGCAGAGAGATCCCTGCAATTCCCCTCTGAGCAGCCACTGGATTCTCCATCAGTCTGTGGGCTGGGAATCCTCAGGGCCAAGCTCAGGGAATGGGGCTGGGTCCCTGAGCTCCTCTCTCACAACAGAAACAGACTTTTCCTACTGACTTTCTAAGTTGTCTTTGGCATTCGTGGGTTGAGAAATCTGGAAACTGCCACAGTTGCCTGATTCAGTCCTCTGAGGACTGCTCCAGGTTTGCTGTGGCCTGTGCACCCGTGCTGAACTGTGCTCCTCTCCCAGCCCAGAGCGACAGACTTTCTGATCAACCATCCAGGTTGTCTTGGGCTGGAAATTTGTTTCACTTTGTCTTTTTGTGGGTTCTTCTGCTTTAGAATTTGTTTAGAGACATTTTTTATAGGTATTTGGAGGGGTTTGGGAAGAGCTCAAGCAAGTCACTGCTTTTACTCTGCCATCTTGGCTCCACCCCCCCCCGTCTTCCCCCACCCCCCACCTCTGTTAACATCATTTCCTGGCCTCCTAAGGATAGAAATAGTCCCACCCATATGACAGCTCTGACTTAGTGGACCACTTGAGTCAGCTGACCTTCTTCTGCTGAATAAATTCATTTCAGTATGGAGATGAGGGAGGCAACATCTATAGAAGATAAGTGACACTATCATTGTTTCATATTATTCTAATATTTGGACTAAGTAAACCTTCTTTTTCAGCTCCTTTTGTTTTGCTTTTTGGTGAGTCTATCAGGGTTAAGTGACTTGCCCAGGGTCACACAGCTAATGTCAAGTGTCTGAGGCCAGATTTGAACTCTTTCAACTCTTTAAGGACTTAAAAGTGACTCATTTCATCTCAAAATTGAGCCCAAACAGAGTGCTGGCATTAGCCCCATCCTTTAATATTTGTTGTAGTTGGTGGTATTTGCTAATAAATTTCCTCATGGTTCACATTGTAGCTGAGTTGGGGAAGACCACTCCCAATACAGATGGCAGGATGCCATATGTAGTCTAAAGAGCCCTTGTCATCATGTATGAAGAATCTCCTCCATGCCATAGCGAGGAAGGTTCTGCTCATGTGGAGAATTAGCCCAGTGGGTGATGAAGGAAGCTGCTACCCAAAGGGGAAAAGAAAGTAAAAAATAAAATAAAAATTAGAAAAAAAATAGTCATCTCTCATTTCCTGGTTGTAATTGACCATTCTTCAGAAGTTAGACTTCCAGAATAAGAAAACTGAAAGTGAACTGGTTCATCACTTTCAGAAACTAAAAACAGAGATCTTGGCTTTTAGAGATTATCAATGAGAACCAAAGGGCAGCTTATTGGTACTAGGGACTACTCAAGCGAAAAGATATCTCCTGATGGGGGTAGGGACTGACAAAACTCAGACAAGGACCCACCATATGGTTTCTGATCTGGAGGTTCTGGTTCTCCTATATCCTGCTAGGAGTAGAACCCTGAGAGGAGAATAAGAACAGATGTAAGAGACTTGGGAGCTCACACCAATAGTTTAAAAATAAAATAAAAGATTGATCTTCTCACTGTTTTTGAGCATGGGGATGTTTACTACCAAGGAAATTGTCAAGTTACATAAGAAATTCAAACAGAAACCTGATAAATCCCAGAAGCGGCCCCTGAGGGAGTAGTTTAAAAGGCCCGATGCTAAGATTCTTTTCCCATATGAGTTACTTAGGCGTGCCTGAAAATTTATTGTTATAGTCAGCTTAATTAATTAAAACCTCCAGAATGGGACTGCCTTTGTCCCCTTGTAGGTATCTGTTGTGGGGAAATATTTTAATATGACTCCATAAAAATGAATTCCTGTTATGGCTACTTAATATGGATTTTCAAAGGAGGGGTTAAGGTACCTAAAGAAAACAGTTTTAATAGGTCAAATCTATGTTTCCACCCAAGGCTTCCACACCCTATGACTAACCTACCTCAAGAACAACAGAAACTTGGGACAGATTTAACTTGAGCAACTGCTATGAATACAAAAAGACACTCTGGTCATGGGGGAGGAGTCACACACCCTGCTGACCTGTTAGGTGGGCAAAGGAAATAGAACGCACACCCCTCAATTTTTAGATTTCTCTTCCTCCGGGATGGTTCACAGAACTCCTCAGAAAGGACTTGTAGGTAAAACACTTTTGAACACTTTTGAGAGGGTGAAAGGAAAGAGAGAAGGATAAATAGGGGAAAAAAATAGGATGGAGGGAAACATGCAGTAATCACAACTGTGGAAAAAAATTAACAGCAATTTTCTTTTATAAAGGTCTCATTTCTAAAATATATAGAGAACTGAGTCAAATTTATAAGAATATAAG
>NW_020953188.1:0-16517 GCF_900497805.2 Vombatus ursinus | reverse complement strand
GTTGGGAAAATAGGCATCCTCTCTTGAGTCTGGATGATTTGGTTACTATACCGTACCTGATCTGTAGTGGAGATACATACATCCATCTCTGATGCTATAGGTTTTTTAACCTTCATAAATGTATTCAGAAGAGAAAAATGCCTTTTGTGATAACAAAACCTATCACTTCTCTAATCTGTTAATTTGGAAGCTGTGACCCAGCTTCCAAATATTTAATAGTATAAGATGGTTGTCTGAAAGTAATGAGTATACTGTATCGCCAAAACTTGAGAGTTCAGGAAAGGATAGGCCAGTTTTGGCTAGGCATTTTCAATGAGAAGTGTTCCCCTCAAATAACAGAGGTAAAAATCCTCTTATCTTGGTTACTGAACTCATTAATAGACATTATCTTTATCATTTATATGGAGTAGTTGAAAAATTCTTGAATATGGAGTTAGAGACCTATGCTCAAATTCTTGTTTAGATATTCATTTCCTGTGTGACTTTGGACAAATCATTCAACTTTTCTAGGTGTCATTTTTGCGATTTGTAAAATAAAGGGGCCTGACAATGTCAGAGTGGAGAAGGTGGTGTATAGAAGAGATGTTATAAAGGTAAAATCAATAGGACTGGGCAACAGATTGGATATTGTTGGGGTGGACTGAGAGAGAGAGGAGTGTAGTATGACACCTAGGTTGTGGGTTCAGGAGCCTGGGAAGATGTTAGTGCCATTGATATTAAAAAAGAAGCTCAGAAGAGGGTAGGACCATGAACGGCTGGTGCATTTCAGGCTTGGCTGAGATATGGAGACTAAAACCAAAAAAAAAAAAAAAAATGGTCACATACATGCTTTCTCAAAATAAATTTATAAACTGTTGCTACCTATTTTTCAGACATATTGAACTCTTTATGAACTCATTTGGGACTTTCTTGGCAAAGACACTGGAATGGTTTAACATTTCCTTCTCTAGTTCATTTTATAGATGAGGAAACTGAGGAAAGCAGGGTTAAGTGACTCTCCAGGGTCACATAGCTGGTAAGTGTCTGAGGCCAGATTTGAACTCAAGAGGATAAGACTTCTTGACTTCAGGCTTGGTACTCTATCAACTATGCTACCTAACTGCCTAAGTTCATAATCTGCAATTTTACAAATCCAAGTTGTATAATGAATATGAAAATACCTTGATATTTATATTCACATTTATATATCTGTACTGCAGATGTATAGCACTTATCTATATATCTGTTATCATTTGTTGAGTTAAACATAACCTTAAAACTCACCAAGAATGCCCCTCATATTAATTTCTTGGTGTTCTTTTGTTTATGTTATCTGGATTACCTCTCACTTAACCAAAATCATCGCTTTTCATTTGTTAGAGACTGAAGGGAAATTATGTCTATTCATTGCATTAAGAACTTAACTGAGTATAGGTCAAGCAGTAAATTAATAGAATGTAATATGAAAGAAAACATAGGTTATGCAACTGGGGAAATTTTAACATAGGGCTAAGTTTACAAAAACATGAGCTTTTGGCTCCAAAAAATGCAAATAAGTATCCACTTTTTTTGTTTGTTTGTTTGTTTTAATTTTAACATGGCACTTTGAACGTGCATCTTCATTGACAATGAGAAAGTTGTTTTCCAAAGCATGTTTCCCTTGCTCTCTGGTAGCCATCTCTTTAAATACTGTTTTTTCATATCATTTAAAAGTCACTTGGAGTACAAATGCAGCTTAATGCCTCTTGCCTGTGGTGTCATGCATGATTATCTGAGGAATCCATATGAAATATTTAATGGTAAGCAAATGAGCCAATTTTCAAAGTTACAAATCTTAGCAGCTTTTGAAAATTAAACTTGTAAGGAGCAGTCTGTCAAAGGATATAGGTTCGACGAAGGAATTAAGAAAATAAATATTTACATTGGTCTATTCAATCTAATTATTCATGGTTCATCCTGGCAAAACTTAGATTATCTTAAAGACCCTGGGGCAGCATACTATCCCATTTTTTTTGTTTTTTATAATTGGATCTTGTTGTTTTTTGCTGTCTTGTGTGTATTGGACTAATATTTCTCTTAAAACAAACCAAAAAACATTTTTTAAATAGCAATGATTCACTATTATGTATACTTCTGCAAAGATACCTGGGCTATCTCTCAGTTATCTCTCACTCTTGTTTTGTGAGCAGGTCATGATAATAATAATTTAAAAAAAACATTTTTAACATCCCCTAAAGCAAAATTGTTATTGTTATGAAATCATGAAGATAATTTGAGAAAATGAGTAATGACTTAAAGTAACTTTCACTGGAGAAAAATTTAATCATTCCCTGCAATATAACTGACTACTTCTACTAAAATTATAAAGAAGTTTCTCATAAATGCAGTCTTCTGGGATGTTGATGTTCTAGAAAGCACCTTCCTCTCTCCCCTACCCCTACCCCTACCTCTCATGCACAAGGTTATCCAAGCTGCAAATACATTTGTTCTTTTTCAGACTTTCAGCTATCACATTGTGCATCAAAATGTCATGTCACCCTTTACCAGTCCTCGGGCCATTGCTATCAGAATATGTGGCAAGGCTCTCCTGAATGATACTAATAAGTCTCTCTTCAAAGAGCTGCAGTATTTCCCCATAGGCTTCCTCTTAGTCGTAACAATTGGTCACACTACATTTATTGCATGCTCATAGAGTCAGTGACAAGCAATAGAGTATTGTAAAACCACCTATCTTCTCATTTTTCTTTCCTACCCTTTCCAACATCTTCTCCAGGCTTAAAATTCCCCTCAGTTTCAAAATGGGGTCTGACAGATCCTAGTGTACTACCTTGGGAGCCTCTCTCTCTGATGTGGGGGTCCTGGAAAAGCTGCTCCAGGGTCAAAGCATTTTGTGGGTCTGCATCTATTAGGTGTGCCCAAGCAAATGTCCATATTTATGTTTACTAGACAGTACAATTAGTTCAAAATGAGGTCATTTAATAAATAGCAGAATAAGAAAAATATCAAAAAATATTTCACCTATAAGCATAAGACACTGTTTTTCCATCGAGGTTGTTTCTTTTGCCTTTCTTTGTGTTCCGAGTATTTAGCACAGTGCCTGGCACTTAGCAGGTGTTTTAAAATGTTTATTGACTGACTATGGGAAAATATATCCCAGGTTAATTGGAAAATACCACACTACTCTTTTCTTTCTCCTTTTCTGTGGCATCAATGTCACTTCATCCATAACCACTGCCACTCTAAAAACATCTTTCCTTATAATAAAGTACAACCACACTCATTGGTCATTTCTGAAAATGTATGTGTCATTCAGCACCTCTAGTCCACTACTTCTCTATCAAGATGTGGAAATCACAATTCATTATTAGTTTTCACAAGTTGTGCTTCGTCATTGCATTGATCATAGCTATTAAGCTATTAAGTGTTTCACAATTGTTTTCCTTTATGGTGGCATAGCCATTACATGTATCTCAATTCTGTGCCTTCCTTTTATTCATTGTTTCCTATTTATTCTGTATACTTGTTTGCATATTGTCTCCCCCATTAGGTTGTTAGTCTCACAAGGGTAAGGATTGTCTTTTTCCTTTCTTTGTGTCTCCAGCACTTAGCAAGGTGCCTGGCATGTAGTAAGTGCTTAATAAATGCCTATTAATTGACATTATGTATGTATACACACACACATATGTAAAAGAGAGTAAGATGTATGAGAGAGAGAGAGAGAGAGAGAGAGAGAGAGAGAGAGAGAGAGACAGATGTTCCCTGCTTCTAATTACTTCACTCTGGATCAGTTTATACAGATTCTTGAAAGTTTCTGTGAATGCATCCATTTTGCCATGTCTTATAATATCACATTATTCATACACATTAATTTGTTCAACCATTTCTTAAATGACAGGAGCCAATTTTGTTTTGAATTCCTTGTTACAACAAAAAGTCCTGAAAAAGATTATAAATACATGCACACATACATTACATACATATAGATTCCCTTTGGGTCATTTCTCTCTTTGATATATTTGAAGTATATGTTTTAAAGTGGTATTAATGTTAGGTCAAAGAGTACAGTTTAGTGAGGACTCCCATAAATTCCTTACTAGAATGACTGGGTCAGTCCATCCTTACCTCCTTAGGAAGTTTGTCCTTCTATAGCCACTCTAAAAATTATAATTTTGTGCTTTTTTTTTATTTTTAGCAATATGATGAAAATGAAGTGAAAACAAAGTGTTTTTTAATTCATTTATTCTCTTATCAGACTAGTTTGAGCACTTTTTCATCTTTTTATTTGTAACTTTCTTCTTTTGAGAACTGTTTTCATATCCTTTTAACATTTACAAAATTTCTTAATAGGGAATGGCTGTTTTTCTGATATATTTGAAACAATTTCCTATAGATCTTTGATCCCCAGCCTTATTCAGAGAAGTCTGCTCTATAGATTTTTCCAAGTTAACTATTTTCTTTCTAATTCTGAACTCAGGAAGAAAAGCCAAAGACATTTGGAGACTTTGGGGTTCTCTCTCTCTCTCTCTCTCTCTCTCTCTGGCAGCAGCAAGTGCAGAGGACTCCCCCAAGAAAGCTCCACAGTTGTAAACCCACAGCATGAAGCTGTTGGGGACAAATGCAGGGAGTGATATAGGTATAGGAGTGAAAAGGGTGAGAGTGGCTCTGATCAGGATGCCCAGGGTTCTGAGGACCGTAACATCCTTTCCTGAGATGTCATGGAGAGTGGTGCTGGTTTCTGGTCTTAGAGGACTTACCAGTACATAGAATCGGTGAGTGCTACACTGGTTCTTCCCTTGATGTGACTCTGCCTGAGGACAACATTTGTCCTGTCACTTGTGGTGGCTCTGTTCCTAGGTGCCCTATCACCACATCTCTAAATGCTAGTTAGGGACCTCTTGGTCACTCCTCCTGGTATAGGCTTCTCAGGAGTTCTATTGCTTTTGCCTTCTGTTTGTTCCAGTGCAAGCTACAGGTTGCCCAGCTTTAGACCTCTTTCAAGTTCCCACTTGAGTGGGAGTGCATAGTATCTGACCTTGTCTCTCTGATTGCTCTATTGCATAGAGTTCCAGTATACCTTGGCAGGGCACTGAAGATCTATAGGTCCAGGGAACCCAACTAAGTCAGCTTTCCAGAAGAGATACTGCAAACAAGAGGAACAACAAGAAAAATCAGCAAGAAAGAAAAAGACTTTGGGGCCTGTACATGCTGTATTGGCCACATGTGTTCCCTAAGCATTTAGCTCTTTGTGAGACTTGGAATATTGTTAATTCACAGCTGACAGAAATGACTCTATGTTTGACCTCTGATTCACCTGCTAATATATTGACAAATGCCTATGTACTCCAAAACTGACTCAGTCATCTATATTTAGGATTAGGAATGGAAAATCAGCAAAATATAAGCTTAGCAAGCTTTATCTATGTCCAGGTATGCCACTGGTGAACATTACTAATCGCAGTGCTGTAATTGGTAGAAAAATGGGGGAGAGGAGTCAAAGTCCAGACAATCCACTGATTGGCTGCTCCTAAGGTCTCCCTCTTGCTTTGTCCCTAAGAATCTGCTTAGCAACACAAAGCAGATACTAGGGTAGATAACTAGGAGATCTGGACCCTCAAATGGGGTACAGGCACAATGTGTACTGTAGCCACCATTCATGTTACCATGTTACCATGGGCCTTCAGGGAGAGAGAATCACACATATTTATGTACCTGTGAGGGATAAACTGCTTGACTCTGTTCTTTCTCAGTGTCTCCTCACCCACAATTCTCTCCCACTCCCTATTACTGTACACTAAATGCTTGCATACTCTTAGCAAAGGCATTATGTACTGCTTTGGCCCAATACTCTGTAGGTTTATGAGGGGAAAGTCCTGATATCCGTATTTATATGATTCCATTTCAGTCAAGGCCTTCGATTTGAGCTTATTGTTTCTTTGAGTAATTGTTTCTAGGACTGATTATCAAAGATAAATATAGTAGTGGGAGCCTTAGTGTTCTACCTTTGAAAGTATCAATTAATTATGTGAACAGTTCCATAGTTATTTTCATCTACCTAATTTTCTCTTTTTCCCTTTATGCACTTCTCATCTTCCTGCACTATTACTCCTATCTTTTGATTCTATTTCCATAAGATTATATGTGTGTATTTATGTATGTGTGTATATAAGTAAGTGTATGTGTGTGTGTGCATATGTGTGTATATAAATATATAAGTATATAAGTACATATGGCTTTATTTCTTATTTTGCTCAACCACCTTGAGAGATTCTTTCTGTCCAGATCAGATCTAGAGTCAGGGATGTGCTACCATTTGACTCTCTGAAAGGAAAAAAAAAGTGTACACATGATATGATTTTAAATTTAATCTGCACCATTAACTTTTTATCCATCATTCATCTTAAGCCTAGAAAATAAAGTTCTGAATTGTAACATTTGCCAATTTCAAAGAGGTGATAGTTCACACTGAACATTTTAAAATCAGTTCTCACAAGGCAGTTCAAACTAAGTCAAGCATGCCCCTTCCTGGAAGCTGGGTTTTTTCCCACACTCACATGTACATGATAAAGAAATTATATCTTGTCCATGCAATTAACAGAATATTGGGGGATTATTTCTTCTAAACAAATAAGATAATCTAGGTTCTGAAAGGAGGAAAGTTTAGCAATTGGGAGAATTGGAACACGCTTCTTGGAGGAGGTGAAACTCAAACTCAACCTTAAACAAAGCGAGTGATTTCATGAGGCAGAAATGACCTAGTTTGAGTTAGACTAGATTTGTTACACTTCAATTGAATAAATAACTATTAAGTACTTACTATTGATGAGGTCTAGAAGTTTAGGGGTGCTGGGACCCCAAAATCACACCACGCAGGTCCTGCCCAAAAGAATTCAACCCAAGCCTTCTTTCAACCAGAGACAAGGTTTATTAAAGATCTACCATATTAGTCAGACTCTTAAGGAATCTGAGTAATTGTGAGCTATTGGCTAGATTGTAAAAATCTGAGCTTTTGGCTAGACCCTTAAGAATCTGAGCAGCTTAATGGAGACAAGATGGACCTTACATACAGAAAGATTGTGGGAGAAATCTAGGGATCTAAGGGAGAATGGAATCTAGATAGGATTAAGGGTGGGAAGTGGCTTGGGGCCTTAGGGAGGTAAAACAATGGAGGGCTAGGCTAGGTTATGGGTAACAGAGAATTGGGAGATTGGGAGTAGGTGATAACAAAAGGCCAGTTGATGGGATTATAGCCTCAGGCACAATCCAGAGATTTGGCCATGTGGGAAAGTCCTGGATTTTTTTCTTTCTGGAGTCCACATCCCAACCCCATCACTGTGTTCTAGTCATTAAACTAGTTGGTCCCTGAGGTGCCTTCTGGCTCTGAAATTCTGTATATCTGGTCAAGTGAATGGAGGGAAAATAAATCACTCTATCTATCTAATTGTAGGACTGAGTTAATCCACCAGATTCAATGTTTGCCAAGCAACCTTCAGTCATGAACACAGCTGGTCATTGGTTCTTGGCAGAGTCTTCAAATTCAAATATGTATAGGCTGCCTCTCTGCCTATCATTTTTTTGCCCAGTATTACAAGTGTTCTATATGATTGCTTTAATCCCTGAAGAAATTGGTCATTATTCTCCTAATAGATAACAGTCTTTCTCTGTCTCTCCCAGGAACTACCAAGAAAGAAGACTGGCCCAACAGAAAACTTGATGTTCAGTATCTTCCACTTCAAACAGCCTCTGTTAAGTAAAAATTTGAATTCAGGATGTGGCTCAAGTGCCTAAGAACCATTGACTCCTTGTGTGCTTAGTGACTGATAACTGCAATATCTCACAGAGGCTGCCAGAGCAACCCTGCACCCAAACAAAGAACCATTATTTGAATGTGAAATAGCTCAGTGGGCTGAGGAAATTGAGTGAGAGCTGATCATATTACCCAGGAAGATACATGTGATAATCCAGCAGAAAATTTCAAATGCATATTAAATATTCAAAACAGGATTCATTGTTACACTTCTGACGTCCTGGTAAATATTTTGACATAATTTAATCATGGGTTTATACAATGTGGTACATGCTGCCTGTTTGTTTTTCAGAAATATATTGAACCACCTGAAAAAAAAAATCAGGAATTCAGCCAAAAGGCTTGCCAGATGCTTTATGGGCACTGTGAATGATTTTCTAATGTTCTGCTCTTGGAATAAAAGTCCGCTTTATTAAATTTGCCTCGAATTGCATTACATTAGAAAGAATTGCTCCAAATCAACAGATTATCAACTTATGTTGCCTAATTGTTTGATGCTGAATATTTCAAATTTTAGTTAACTGAAATAAGAAAACTTCATATCCTGTGAATTATTGCTCTCTCCAGCACATTGTTTTGGGTGTGTATGCATGACTCTAATGAAATAATTATCACTCATTTTATTTGGAAAGGATTCTAAGTCAATAATATCATTAGTGTTTGTAGTTGCCTCTACCAATGGAGAGAGGCATGTATTCTCCAGCTCCCATTATTACAGAGCTGCCTGAATCACTGAGAAATAAAGTGATTTGTCCATGATCACACAGCCAGGATAATCAAGGTGGAAATTGAACCAGGTTATCTTGACTCTGAGGCCAACTCTCTATCTATGGGGCCATGCTGATTCATTGTGAACAAGTTTCCATAGTATTATATATTATATTTTATAATTCTGAAGAGTTCCATGATTTACACATCAAAAAAGAACCCTTAACCTGTATGATAAATTCTTTCTTAGCCTGCAAAACATTTTACTAACCTGAAAATCTAACTACCAGCCCAAATTTACCATAGTTCTCATCTCCTTAGTATTGTCTTTATCACTATTTCTTAGGAGGAAAGAGTCCCCTAGAACTTGGAAATATTTCCCAAATACAATTAAGGTTTTATCACAGGGATGCATGTAAAAAAGCTTTCTATTATCAGTTAAAGTTTGTCTGAACTACCAAGTAAAACTGACTATTAAGCAGACCCAGGAGCCATAATTAAACTTCATAGGCAAAAAGGAAGAGAATAGATGAGCAGAAAAGTTGTTAATGTTTCCAAAGAATAAATAATAACAATGAAACCATCTCCTGATTGAGAAATATACCTAGAATACAATATCTACACTGAAGTCTCATTAATGTGTGCTTTAGGATTCAAATTCTCCTAAATATGGCAGAAAATCTCAAATTTTATCATATTCTGCAAATCTCAGAAATTTCATGTGTGTACCAGAGAATAGACCAAGGACCAGCTCAATCACATTTGAGGAGACTCACAATCAGAAATATGGCCACCAGGTGATGAAGCTTCTCCCCTTCCCTCTCTTTTTATGATAATTGCAATTAGCCTATTAAGGTAAGGAGGAGCTATATTACAGTGAAGTGATGGATACTTTGATAATGTATTAAAGAAGATCATTCAATCTGGATGAGAGCTGCATGGGGCCTGGCAATACAGTGGATTTAATGCTTTCTATGTGTATTTCCAAAAGGAAGGCATACATGTTCAATGTAAAATAATTAAAGCAGATTCCACAGAATAAGAGATCAGAAACAGCACAGGGGGCAGGGACAGCTGTTAAAAACAAAACAAAACAAAACAAACAACACCCAAAAAAAAAATCATGAGGTAATATGTAGTTGAACTAGCCTGAGCCCTACTTAATGTGCATACCCTTAGAGTAGTTAATTTAGCCAATATAAATAGGCTTGAGGACAGTGAGGTGGCACAGTAAATAGAGTGCCAGGACTGAAATCAAGAAGACTCATTTTCCCTGAGTTCAAATCTGGTCTCAGACATTTACTAGTTGTGTGGCCCTGGGCAAGTCACTTAACCTATTTGCCTCAGTTCCTTATCTGTGAAATGAGTTGGAGAAAGAAATGACAAACCACTTCTTTTCTTTGCCCAGAAAACCCCAAACAGGGTCACTAAGAGTCAGATAGGACTGAAAACTAAACAACAACAAAACAGGCTTGCAAGGTTTGATTTCAGAGTCTGATAATGGGAGTCTTTGCCTGGTCCCTTACAACAGTTACTTTGTTGAAACCCATCCCTCCCCAATACCTGCAAGAAGGGGATGAGTTTAAGTTGCCTAGACCAGCAAAGGTATGGGGCTGATGGAATATGGCAACACAGAAGAGTGGGAAGAGGGGAAGATTGTTAATTTTTGGATTAACCAAGCGAGGTGGCGCAGCGGATAGAGCACTGGCCCTGGATTCAGGAGGACCTGAGTTCAAATCCGGCTTCAGACACATAATACTTACTTTACTAGCTGTGTGACCCTGGGCAAGTCACTTAACCCCCATTGCCCAACTAAAAAAAAAAAAAACACAAATTTTTGGATTGTCAGTAAGTCAACTAGAATTTATTAAGATCCTACAGAAAAAAAAAAAAAACAAATGTGCTAGGCAATGTACTAAGTATGGGGATTAGTTAAGAATTGTGACATAGGGACTTTACCGTAATTCTTTAGCTCAGTGGGTTGGAAGAAAGTACTTGAAAGGACAATGCTTGAGCCTTCTGAATCAATAGACAACTACTCAAAATGGACACTATTGACAAATGTACTAAAAATGGCCTAGTTAATTTGCTGGGATCAGCAAATTACCTACAGAAGAGTATAGTAGGGGCAGAATTTGATTAGAACAACCCCTAAGCAACTGACTTCTCCCCAGTAGGGTGGATCAAATCACAAAGAAAATATAGTATAATTAATTTCAAACAAAATGTAAAGAACAGTTTATTTTATTTTATTTATTTATTTATTTTTGCAATCAAAATTGACAGGATTAGTCATTCACTGGCAAGGAATTAGCCATGACCCTGGTGTCCCTTTAAAAGAAAAAAAAATTTTCTCTATAGAGTAAGTCTTATAAGAAATGTGACCACTGGCAGCAGAAATAAGAGCACTGGAGGAGAAAGTGAGGCTGGTGACCTTGCACAACCCTCACTCACTCAAAACAAAGTCAATTGCAAGTCTTGTCTTCCAGAAGCACAAACACAACCTGTGTTTATTTTTAGTTTTCAACAGTCACTTCCATAAGCCTTTGAGTTTTAAATTTTCTACCCCTCCCTCCCTTCCTTCCTCCCTAAGACATCATGCAATCTGCTATAGACTGTGTATATACATTCTTGTTAAGCATATTTTCACATTAGTCAAGTTGTAAAGAAGAATTAGAACCAAAAGGAGGAACCACAAGAAAGAAGAAACAAAACAAAACAAGAAAAAAAAAAGGAGCAAATAGTACGCTTTGATCTGCATTCAAACTCCATAGTTCTTTCTTTGGATGTGGATAGCATTTTCCATCATAAGACTTTTGGAGATGTCTTAGGTCCTTGTATTGCTGAGAAGGGTTAAGTCTATCAAAGTTAGTCATCACACAATGTGGCTGTTGCTGTGTACATTGTTCTCCTGGTTCTGCTCACCTCACTCAGCATCAGTCCATACAAGTCTTTCCAGGTTTTTGCGAAGTCTGCTTGTTCATCATTTCTCATAGCAAAATAGTATTCCATTATATTCATATGCTACAACTTGCTCAGCCATTCCCTAGTTGATGGGCATTCCCTCAATTTCCAATTCTTTGCCACCACGAAAAGAGCTGCTATAAATATTTTTATACATGTGGGTCCTTTTCCCATTTGTGTGATCTCTTTGCGGTACAGCCCTACAAGTGCTATTGCTGGGTCAAAGGATATGCACATTTTTATAGCCCTTTGGGCATAATTCCAAATTGCTCTCCAGAATGGTTGGATCATTTCACAATTCCACCAACAATGCATTAATGTTCCAATTTTCCCACATCTCCTCCAACATTTATCATTTTCCTGTTTTGTCATGTTAGCCAATGTGATAGGTGGGATGTGGTACTTCAGAGTTGTTTTGATTCGCATTTCTCTAATCAATAGTAATTTACAGCATTTTTTCATATGATTATAGATAGCTTTAATTTTTTCATCATAAAACTGCCTGTTCATATTCTTTGACCATTTATCAATTGGGGAATGACTATATTCTTATAAATTTGACTCAGTTCTCTATATATTTTAGAAATGAGGCCTTTATCAGAGACACTGGTTGTAAACTTTTTCCCCCAGTTTTCTGCTTCCCTCCTAACCTTAGTTGCATTGGCTTTGTTTGTGCAAAAACTTTTCAATTTAACGTAATCAAAATTATCCATTTTGCATTTTATAATGTTCTCTGTTTCTTGTTTGGTGGCACAGTGGACAAAGCTCTCTGGTCTTGGAGTCATAAATTATTCTATTTTCCATAAATCTGACAGGTAAACTATTCCTTGCTCTATAGTATCAGCCATTATATCTAAATCATGTACCCATTTTAACTTTATTTTGGTGTAGGGTGTAAGATGTTGGTCTATGCCTAGTTTCTGCCATACTCTTTTCCAGTTTTCCCAGCAGTTTTTGTCAAATAGTGAGTTCTTATTCCAGAAGCTAGGGTCTTTGGGTTTATCAAGCAGTAGATTACTATAGTCATTGGCTACTGTGTCTTGTGTGCCTAACCTATTCCACTGATCCACCACTCTATTTCTTAGCCAGTACCAAGTAGTTTTTGATGATTTCTGCTTTATAATACAATTTAAGATCTGGCACAGCTAGGCTACCTTCCCTTTCCAGATGAATTTTGCTATTGTTTTTTTTAGCTCTATAAAATAATTTTTGGTAGTTTGATTGGCATGGCACTGAATAAGTAAATTAGTTTAGGTAGAATTGTCATTTTTATTATATTAGCTTGGCCTACCCATGAGCAACTGATGTTATTCCAGTTATTTAGATTTGATTTTATTTGTATGAAAAGTGTTTTGTAATTGTGTTCATGTAATTCCTGGGTTTGTTTTGGCAGGTAGACTCATAAATATTTTATAATGTACTGAATATATAATTTTTTAAAGATAGAAAAGCAAAATTAAACTTAAAAGAGTTTAAATCTTGAAAAGTAGAAATTCAAATAAAAGGAAAATCATAAAGACAATACAAATTATAAAGTGAAAACTAGTTCTTTGAAAAGACTAACAATTGAAAAAATATTTAGCTAATCTGATCAAAAAGGAGAGGGGAAAACATCCTTCCCCAGCAGATTAACATAAACAGTGGTTAAGTGTTTTGCCCAAGGCCACATGGCTAGTAAGTATCTGAGATCAGATTTTAACTCAGGTCTTCCTGACTTCAGGCCCAACATTCTATCCACTAAGCTTCTTGCTGACTCATTAGAGTACATACATATCTATAACCAAAAGTTATCATTATTTTCTGTGGTCAGACATAGGTATTCCAATACACATAATAGCAAAGCAAGGATATCACCTTCCCAAATATTATTTGACGTAATTATAGAAATTCTAGTGTTAAAACAAAATTAGAGAAAGAAATTAAATACATTGGCAAGAGAAGAGAAAATTATCCAAATTTTCATATGATACAATAGTTTGCTTAAAGAATTCCAAAAACTCAGAAAAAAAAAAAGATCATTAATATCTTCGGTAAGGTTGTGGAACATAAAATAAATCCATAAAATTTATTAAACTTTTTATAAAATAGAAACAAAAAGCAGGAGGAAAATAAAAAGGAGAAATATATTGAAAATACATACAAATAGCATAAATGTCTGAGAATCAATCATACTGGGAATCAAGACATACTCAATATTTATGTAAATATAATTACAGAACTCTTTTTAAATAAATAAAGATTAATAATTGCACAAATATTCATGATTCTTAGGTTGGCAGTCCCACTATGATAAAAACAAAGAAACTAAGTTGATTTCAAGATTTCGTAACATATCAATCAAATGATAAAAGAAGTACTTTATGGAGGCAAATAGAATAATTGAATCAATTATTTAGAGAAACAAAAAGTCTAGAATCTAAAACCAAATAGTGAAAGAGAAAGTAGGACTGAAAATAGAGTAGCACTTCTGAAGCAGTCATTATCAAAACTGTGTGTGTGTATAGGTATATTTATACTACATATACACATATTCATGTGTATGTGTATATCAAAGTTTTACATTTACACAGATATATGCATGCACATATTATGCATGCACACATACATATATGTACACATACATTGGTAAAATAGACCGGATAAGGAACAATAAGAAAAAAAAGTGATTTTTTTTTAAGAACACAGTGTTATATAAGTCCAAAAACAAAAAGTACTTGAGAAAAGACTTCCTTTTTTGACAGACATCTGAAAATTCTAGAAAGAAGTTTGACCCCCCCCCCCAAAAAAAGGAATATGCTATATGTCACAATAAATTCTAAATCAATAAATGACTGAAATATAATGGGGTAAGTCATTTTTAATGGAAGAAAATAGATGGTATTGTCTTTCAAAACTATAGTTAGGAGAAAAATTCTTTCTTTTTTGGTGAGGTAATTGGGGTCAAGTGACTTGCCCAGGGTCACACAGCTACTAAGTGTCATGTGTCTGAGGTCACATTTGAATTCAGTTCCTACTGACTCCAAGGCCAGAGCTCTATTCACTGCACCACCTAGCTGCCTGAAGGGGAAGAATTCTTAACCCAACGGGATAAAAGATATCACAGAAGATAAAAATAGAGTATTTCAACTACGTGAAATTGATTTTTTTCACACAAAAAAATCAGTGTTCATAGGAAAAGAAGGAAAATTTGATTAGGAAAAAGATCATGCATCTCTATCAAATCTATAAGGAATTAGGAAAAAAAATATATATCTATATATGTATATATAAAGCCTAGAATTTTTACGTAACAAAGGGATACGAACAAAAAGGTCTCAAAAGAATTGTGAAGTCTTAACAGGCATTTGAAAGATTGATCTAAATCAAAAATGTTTAAATGAAAACAACTTTGTAATTCTACCTTATATCCAGGAACTTGGCAAAGAGGACCAAAGTTGGAAATAGTATTGGAGGTCATATAGTCATATTGATAAACTACTGTTGGTGACACACTAATTAGTCTAAACATTTTGGGAAACTTTTTTCAACTATGGAAAATAACTACTCATGTCCACCCATTGACCATCTACTGGCATATAACTCAAAGAAGTCAAAAATAAATGCAAAATTCCTGTTTATGCCAAAATATGCATGTCATTACTTTTAAGGGCAGGAAAGAATTGTAGACAAAATAACTTCTCATTGACTGGAGAATGGCTAAACAAATTGTGGCAAATGAATGCAATGGAATCTCAGTGACTCATAAGAAATGCCAAATATAAGGAATTCAGAGAAATACTGGAAGATTTACAAAGTAAACTGCTGCAGAAAGAAATATGAGGGAAAATATGTGTAGTAAGTACCAAAATTTAAATTGAAACAAATTAAATGAAGTCAAATGCCATATAGTCATGATGGCCAACCTTACCTCTGATGAAGAGGAGGAAAATGTATCTTCCTTTCATTGTAAAGGTGATTAATTATGATTGTAGTATGCTGCATATGTTGTCCAGTATGGTTAGTGTGTTTGTTGGCATTGCTGAACTTTAATTTTTTAAAGCATTTTTCTAAGGGATAATTCTTGAGATAGGGGGAAAGAGGTGAGGGCACATATTCTATAATGATATGATTTAAAAGTAAATATCTATAAAAGTTTTAAGATATTAGAATTAGCTATAGATTTATAAGTCGAATAAATATGGTTGAGAAGAGACCAGATGAAAATAACTTCCTCATATGCCTAGGTTTCTGAAATTCACTAGTGTAATTAGAGATTCATTCTTTATGGATTTCAAAATCGTTGCAATACTTTGTCCCTTTTTAAAGGGCAAGTGCCTTCTTGGACGTATAATACTTAAAGTCTTTCTCAAATAGCAACAGAAGAAGGAGTATAGCTTCTGCCTCAAAGCAAGACCCTTTGAGAATGGAAACCTACCAGTGCTTTTATAAAAGGGTCAGTAATGTCAGGAAAGGAGAAAGGTAGTGAAAAGCAGGAAAGATGACATACCTGAACAGGCTTCTCTGACTTCATACTTTGACCTGACCGAATTTGAAAATATCATGAACATACTACATATTAACATAGAACTTAACAAATAGGCTGTGGAAAGGTTCTTCAGTATTCATAAATAGCTTAAGAAGATTGACTTATATCAGTGTATCATTTTTATGGCTTATGGGATGCAGAATTTCACATGTTAAACTAATAGCATTGGACCAGAAGAAATGTGCTTAGAACACATCCCCAGTGAATGTAGTATCTCTGAAGTTAGGGACTGTTCCATTTTTAGCCTTGTAACTTAGGGTCTTAGATATAGAATCAAATTAAATGAATCAATTTAAATGTCTAAGTCCTCCATTTAAGAAAAAATATCTGTATCTAACAGTCTTAAAGTCTAAAAAGGCTATATACATACATATACACATATTTATTGGGGCCGCTAGGTGGTGCAGCTGATAGAGTACTGGATGGGCTTGTACTCATCTCCCAGAGTTCAAATTTGGCTTCAGATACTAGCTGTATGACCCTGAGCAAATCACTTAACCTGTTTGCCTCAATTTCCTCAATTGCAAAATGAGCTGG